>NC_046351.1:1856168-2015560 GCF_000738735.6 Corvus cornix cornix | reverse complement strand
CCCAAACTTGTGGATTTTGGCTCCGCAGGCACAGCAGGAGATTCCCAAGCGAGGAAGAGGCCGTGACATCAGAAACAAACCGGTGGGAGGAGCATTCCCAGCCAAGGCCTCAAATCCCCGAATCCAGGCTCTGGGGGGCTCTTCCCGCTCTGCTTTTTAGGGAGCAGCTCTGGGGCTGCTGGAACACCGCTGGGGCTGCCAAGGGAAACGAATTCCTGTGGAAAATCCCGGCAGCGCTTGCGTCCCAAGGGGGTTTTACTCTTGGGATTAGGTTGGAAAACAGCTCCCAGATTTCTCCTCGTGGAGCCT
The DNA here is from genome assembly GCF_000738735.6 of Corvus cornix cornix. Taxonomy (NCBI): domain Eukaryota; kingdom Metazoa; phylum Chordata; class Aves; order Passeriformes; family Corvidae; genus Corvus; species Corvus cornix. Next base: position 2,015,251 of record NC_046351.1, on the reverse strand, counting down.
GAGTTGTGTTTTCTTCGCATTGCAGGGAAAATTTGGCTGGACAACGTGCACTGCACGGGCAAGGAGAGCAGCCTGGCGGCCTGCGGCTCCAACGGCTGGGGAGTGACCGACTGCAAGCACACCGAGGACGTGGGAGTGGTGTGCAGCGAGAAGAGGATCCCCGGCTTCAAGTTTGACAACTCCCTGATTAATCAAATTGAGGTAAACGGGGTAAAAACTCTGATCCAGAGTCCTGTGGGAATGGGGGTGGCTGGGACTTAAACACATTTTTAATTGATCCTGTATTTATCCCATATATTTATCCATATTATCAATTGATCCCGTATCTATCCCACATATTTATCCATATTATCAGTTGATCCCGTATTTATCCCACATATTTATCCCACATATTTATCCATATTATCAGCTGATCCCATATTTATCCCCTATATTTATCCATATTATCAGTTTATCCCATATTTATTCAACATTATTTTATATCCACATATTCATCTTTATCCCACATGTTTATCCCACATGTTTTATCCGCACATGTTTATCCCACCGATGTTATCCCATGTTTATCCATCTCTGTAGTTTTAAACCAAACCCTTGGCTGCTCCTGGCTGGGCTGGAGAGGCAAAATTCAGGTTCCAGTTTCAGAATGTCAGAGAAAGAAATCAGAATTTGAAGCCATTTGAGGGGTTTTTTTTGGGTTTTGTTACTATGAATTATTCCAGTTCCTCAATCCATTTTTTCAAAACTGGAAGCTGTTCTGTTAATATTTCAAAGGATGAATTTTGAGAGACAAAATGTGCCGCTTGATTAATCAAATTGAGGTAAACGGGGGTAAAACTCTTATCCAGAGTCCTGTGGGATGGGGGTGGCTGGGACTTAAACACATTTTTAATTGATCCTGTATTTATCCCATATATTTATCCATATTATCAGTTGATCCCGTATCTATCCCACATATTTATCCATATTATCAGTTGATCTCGTATTTATCCCACATATTTATCTATATTATCAATTGATCCCGTATTTATCCCATATATTTATCCATATTATCAGTTGATCCCATATTTATTCACATTATTTATTCCACATATCAATTTATCCCACATGTTTATCCTACATGTTTATCCCACATGTTTATCCCATGTTTATCCCATCTCTGTAGTTAAAACAAACCATTGGCTGCTCCTGGCTGGGCTGGAGAGGCAAAATTCAGGTTCCAGTTTCAGAATGTCAGAGAAAGAATCAGAATTTGAAACAGTCGGAGATTTATTTTATTTATTTTTTGCTATTCCCAGTTCCCCAATCCACTTTTCAAAACTGGAAGCCGTTCTTTTGGCATTTCAGAGGATGAATTTAGAGGGACAAAATGTGCGCTGTGCTCACAGAACTTCCAGCCTTTTTTTCATTCCAAAGGACAAAAATCCGGAGTTTTCTCTCCCCTTTTAATGCTGGGGCTGGGTTGGAGCTCTCTGGGATAACGGGGGCAGCAGGAAGGGCTGGATTTGGGGTGGGATAATTCCTCCAGCCGTGGCTGGGTTGACAGGGAAAGATTTAAAGATATTTTGGCGTGCTTTGGAGGAGCAGGGACGGAGAAAGCGGGATAAAAGTGTGGAATGTTTGTGGGAATGTGGGATTCGAGCTGGAGGTGAGGAGGGGAAGCCGTGGGCTGCTCGCTGCTGTGGGGAAGGCTCGGGGCTGTCCCCGGTCCCACCGGGAGGCTGAGGGGGAGAGCCGGGAAAAGGCAGAACCGGAGGGCTCGGATCACATCCCAGTGGGATTTCTGCGGGAGAAAGGAATGAGGGAATGCTGGGCTGGAAGGGAGCTGGGATGAGCTCTTTGGAGGGGGAAAAAAGGGAAAAAAGGCTTTTTTCCCTTCAACTCCTCAGCTTGGGAAGTTTGTGGTGCCTCAGGCAGCGCCTCCCTTTTCTTGGATTTTTCCCTGTCTGAATCCCCTGGCTGCTCTTGGCAAAAATTTATGGAAAGAGCCCCCCCCCCGTAAGCGTTTTCCAGCTCCTTTTAAGCAGCCAGGGAACATCCTGGATGTGCTGCACATCCCAGCGTGGTTCCCAGGGATGAATCCTTGGGTTTGTTCGTGAGCTGGAGCGGATCCGGGCTCTCGGGATGAGCGCTCAGCGTTCCAGGGAAGGGCTGCAGGTACAGGACGTGAGGGATTAAATTCCTTTCCTTGCCCTGACCTCGGCTTCCCCTGGCTCGGGAGGGATCATCCCGAGCCGCTCCATCAATGGCTCCGTTGTGTCGCAGGGAATGAGGCGGGATCGTGGAACACCAGGGGTGGCTTTGGGCAGCCCTGAAGCCACAGAGAGTCCTCAAAACACCTGGGAGAAAAACTGGTTTAGTCTAGACGGAGGTCACCTCACTCCCAGCTGCTCCAGAAATGAATCATGGAAGCGTTGGAGGGCTCTGCTTTTCCATGAGCTCAGCGCTGGGGCTGCATGAGCGGAGCACGTCGGATAATTGGGAACGAGCTCAGCTGCTGCTCTGGGGGTGCTGAAACTTCAGAGGGATCAGGAGGCTGAAGCGATTCCCGGAGCAGAAGCCCGGATCCATCAGCGCAATCGCTCGGGAGAAAGGGATGCAAAAGGGAGAAGGGGATTTATTTTTAGGAGCTGCACTGAGGGGGGTGGAAGTGCTGCAGTTCCCGGGCAGGGGCTGCTCTCACCCCCAGCTCGTCCCTGCCTGCCTCAACCTGACAGAAAACAGGTGAAAATTAGAGACTGGGGGAAAAAACCCTTCCCTGGGAGGGTGGAGAGGGGCTGGGACGGAATTCCCAGAGAAGCTGTGGCTGCCCCTGGATCCCTGGAAGTGCACAAAACCAGGCTGGAGCACCCTGGGAGCTGTCCCTGCCCACGGCAGGGGGGGTGGCACAGGATGATTTCAAGCTCCTTTCCCACCCAAACCACTCCGGGGTTCTGTTTCTCCCCGAATTTCAGGAACCCTCCCACCACACCGCTGCTTCCACTCTGCAAATTCCAGCTGCTTTCCCCCCTCTCCCTATAAAATCCCTGGAGCTGAAGGGCTCCTTCCCTGCTGGTTCCCTTGCAGCAGGATTAAGGCTGGAGGTGAGGAGCTGGAATGTTTGGGATGCCATCGCGGGAGCTCCTTGCAGTCGCAAGTGGCTGTCAAATGTTTCGGCTCCTTCCCCCTGTGAGTTTTCCTTCTCTTCTCTCTGCTTTATCCCCTCAGCAGCCAGTGGGGCACAGCTGGAGCCAGAAACGAGGAGCAGGGTGACTCAGGGGCTCACAAATCCACACCAGGGGAGTCCAAAGCCTCCTGTGAAGGCGAGTTTGGAAGTCTTTGCCCTTCCCAACGCGCCTGGGAATGCTGCAGTCATTCCTCGCGTTCATCGGGGGCTTGGGAGCCCGGGGAGCTCCCCCGGGAGCCTGGGAGCAGCCTGGAGCCCAGGGCTTGTCCAAGTGATGTTTTCTCTTTGGAATGAGGGGTGAGGGGGCTGGAATTTCCTCGGAGCCCCGCTGCGGTCAGGACTCTCCATCAGCTTCCGCACTGACAGAGCAAAGCCGGAGCGATCCCACCGGAATTCCCAGGGAGAGATTCCAGTCCGTGCTCCCCCCGCTGCTCAAACCAGGCTTTACTAAAATAGGCCTGGCTGGAGGTGCTGCATCGAGCTTGGCTGTCGGATTCCACCTTCCCAAGCTGCATTCCCACCCTGCTTGTGAGTCCCAAACGGATCTGTTTGCTGGGAACAGGAGCGAGGGCTGATGCTGGGCGGGTGATCCCAGGGAGCGGCTGGAGCTGGGCCAGGGGAGGTTTTAGTTGAATATTGGGAAAAGGTTCTGATCCTTGAGCGTGGCCTTGGGCACTGCCAGGGATCCAGGAGCAGCCACAGCTCCTCTGGGAATTCCATCCCAGCCCCTCCCAGCCAGGAATTCCTTCCCAATATCCCATCCAGCCCTGCCCTCTGGCAGTGGGAAGCCATTCCCTGTGTCCTGGCCCTCCAGCCTTTGTCCCAAATCCCTCTCCATCTTTCTCCCAGCTCCTTCAGGCACTGGAAGGCCACAATGAGGTCACCCCAAAGCTTCTGAGCAATCCCAATTCTCTCAGCTTTTGGTCATCATTTACAAAATCTTAAAGCCCGTTTGGTGCAAATTCCCTGGGGCTGGGAATGTTTCCCACAGAAAATCAGGGGGTGGAAAAGCAGCCGTGACCCCACGGTGCCAGGGCCCTGCTCGGTGGCGTTTTGCCCCAGTCTGGCTCAGCTCTGCCTCTCGAGGAGCCCCCACTCCTTCAGGAGCAGCTCGATAACCCCTGAGCCGAGTTTATTTTCCTTGGCCGCCGTGCACAGCTCCGCTTCCCGCTTTGGAAAAGCCGCGGGTCAGCGGGATAGGATGACATTTTCCATGGCCATAAATCACCCGGCCATTCTATATGGATGTGCTCAGACAGATCTCTTCCCATCACAGCTCGTGTTTGGAGGGTTAGGTCACACCTCTTCCCATCCCGGAGCTTTTCCATCCCTTTTCCTGCTGGGAATGGGCAGTGCTTGACCTCTGCTCCTGCGATGGGCACAGGGAAGTGTTTGGGGGGAGGGTGAGTGATAAGGATGGGGGAGACAGGCAGGAAGGGGTTAATCCTCCCGGCAGCACCAGAAATCCACCCCTCCCTTGTTCAAATTCCATCTTTTTTGCTGCTTTCCACCCCCACTGCAGCTTTCAGAGGATTCCTTGGAGGCTGATGGAGGTGCAGAGCCTTTGCTGGGTGTCAGGAGCTCAGAAATCCGAGTGATTCCCTGTGTGTTCCCAAAGCTGGGAATGCCATCCCTGCTTTTCCAACAGCTCCTGCAGTCACTCTGTGCTATCCAAACTCAGCCCAGACCCACCTGCAGCTGCTTTCCCGGCTCCTCCAGTGATTTAAAGGCCCCAGTGACCCGATTCCTACCTTAATTGATTCCCGAAATCAACGCCCCAGCGGGATCTGATTTAACGCACGCCCCAAAACATCCTTAGCAAAATATTTGCTGTCGAACTCCTTCCTCTGCGTGCGCCCACACAGCCTTCAAATAGGCCAGGCTCTAAATATATCGAATTTCTGCAGCTTTTAGAGGCTCACAAATAGCTCTGGTACCTGAGGCCAGCCCAGGGCTTTGGCCAGACGGTGGCCAGACAGGTCTGGCTCAGCACGCCAGGCCCTGCTGCTATTTCTGGCCTTCGTTTCCCCTCTGGGTACTTGGGAGGCACAAAAATCTCACTTCAAAGCCCAAGAGGCTCAAAGGCTTTGGTTGTGCCAGGTTAAAAGTGGATTGAGCCATCCCTGGAAGTGTCCCAGGCCAGGTTGGATGGGGTTCGGAACCACCTGGGATAGGGGAAGGTGTCCCAGGGCTGGGATGAGATGAGCTTTAAGGTCCCTTCCAACACGAAGCATTCGGTGATTCTGCTAATTCCAGGTTTTTAACGAGCGGGGAGAGGCTCTGCCAGGCCCTGCTCAGGAGCTCACAGTCAAACCAGGCTCTGGATGAGGCTGAACTGAGCTGGAAGGCGCAGGGAGGGAAGGGGGATGAGGTTGTGGTTTGTCCCCAGGTAAATCTCCCTCTTTTCCAGCTTTTTGCCATGAAAATCAGTGGAATCTCTGTCCCCACCATGGAGATTTGTCACACAGGTGCCCCCCACCTCATCTCTGTGTCCTGCAGCTCTCGGTGTTTAATTAGAAAGGCTTTCCTCACCTGTTTGTTGTGATGATGCCTCAATGTGGCTCCTGAAAACAGAGGCCAGACGAGAGTCAGAAAATAAAAGCAGGGATTGATTTGCGGGGCCTTTAAAGGTTCACCCTGGGCAGGCCAAAGGCTCCACCCAAGATGGACTCCGGGTTCCTCAGCCTTTTATAAGTTTGACCCATTTGCATATCAGGGTTAATTCTCCAATTCTAACCTCCGTTAATGATGTAATTACCCCAAGTTTGCCCTCTCCTCTTCAGAGGCTTTTAGTTCACACATTTTGGGGGCTGGGACAATGGAGGTGTCCTTGGAGAGCAAACCTAGCGAGGGTTTGTTATGTGTGACCAGCACGAGAGAGCAGCAGCTGAGAGGCCACAGGAAACCTCAGAGTGACCCAGCAGGCAGCGCAGGATTGGAGAAATGTAAAAGTTCAAAAATCAGTGACAACAGGGTTTGAGTTTCGCCTCGCTGTGAACGTTTAATTCTCTAACCCAAAGCCCAAGGACAGCACAAATTCTGCTGCTCTGTGGGCCTGGGAGGGTCTTCAGCACCTCCTGACGTCAGGGGAATGTTCATGGAGCTGATATGGGGGTAACCCCCCGAGTTTTGGTGCTGTGAATTCAAAGGGAGCGCGATGATTTGCCTCAGCGGCCGTTTTGTGGCCATTTGTGTGGTGTGGGAATCAGGGAAGGGTTTGGGTTGGAAGGGCCCTTAAAGACCATTCTGCTCTTCAAATATTGAACTTGTCCTCAGGACGGAGTGGGATGGTCTGGGTGAGAAGGTGCTGATCAGTCAGAGGTTGGGCTTAACGAGCTTGGAGGTCTTTTGCAGAGATTTGATTTGATTTAATTTAATTAATTCGGTGTTCCTGACCTTGCTGTGCCTTGGCAATAAACTTTCCCCACTTTCAGTGCCTGACGCAGACACTTTGAGGCAGCTCGGCAGAAAGGAGACAGGGTCTGACAAAGCTGTGCCCATCAGGAACCCCCCAGCCCTGCTGCTGCCAGGACAGAGCCGTGTCCCTGCCCTAAGCTGAGCCTGCCCTAAGCTGAGCCTGCCCGTGCCAAAGCCTCTCCAGGCTCCACTGCTCCTGCTCTGCTCCCTCGCTGGTGTCCCCAGCCTTTCCCAGCGCTGTCCCCTCACTCTGCCCGGGCAATCAGGAGGCTCCTGGAGCCTTTCCCAGCTGAGCCAGGCTTTGTCAGCCCTAATCTGCGCTGGGTTTGTTCCTGGCCCCTAAGCCTGACTCTGCTCCCCAACCCTTTTGTGCTGCTCTGGTCTGGCAGCCCCAGCCTGGCTGCTGTCCCCAGGGGCCACTGTCCCCCCCCCGCCCCCGGCTTTGTCCCATCCTCCTGTGTTTATTTTACAGCCGGGACCTTGGGGTGACTCAGAGGCTCAGCTCCAGATGTTTAAACCCAAACAGATCCCACCCATTCCGATGGATGTGGAGGGAAAGCTTTAAAAAAGAGTCATTTTCCTTTGGTGGCTGAGATTTTAATGGAAGTGAAGGTTTTTAAGGTGCCCCTGGGATGGACAAAGCCCCTGTGGGAAGATTTTTGTGTTGAGTTGTGGATAGGAGGAAAAAAATCAATTTCTTGTCCAAGTTTCACCCTTCATTCCCAAGGTTTGGAAGCAAAGAAATGCTGGAGCTCTGCTGGGAGTGAGAAAGGATGATCCGAATAGGTTTTATTTAAGGGGCAGTGGGTTAGGCCAGGCTTAGGGAAGGAAAGAGGAGTTTGAGAGGATCGTGGGGCTCTTAAAGCAGGATTGAGATGACAATGGATTATCCAGGGACAGAGCAGAGAGAAATCCAAACTCCAGGGTGATTCAGCACCAGGGCAGCGTCTGCAGCCTGGGATTTCTAGGAATAGGATCCTGTCCCTGGATGGATTCCTGAGCATCCTCCAAAAGGAAAGGGAACGGCCGGGTTTGGGCACGGAGAAGGCCCCAGAGAAACCATCCTGGGCATCCCCTGCCAGCACAAAGCCCGGGGCGAACGGTGCAGGCGAATATTACAAAAGTTGGGTGGGATTTTGCCATCGGACCCAGAGCTGTGGGGAAGCGTTTGGTTCAGAGGGTGGAAACAAAAGCAGCCGAGGCTCATGTGAAAACTTTTCCAAGCCAGGAATCCTTTTGTGAGGGCTCAAAAACAAACCCTTTCCTCTGGGCTGGCCCCGATGGCCGAGGCTCCAAGTCCCCGGTTTCGTAACGGAGCTCGGAGCCTCTGCCAGGGGTTTGTGTCCCGGCTGGAGAGGAGCAGCTCTGCGGGCCCTGGATGTGGCTCTTGGCAGGGAAAGGATTGGGATAGAGGAAATACGGCCCAGCACGGAAGAGTTTCACACATTTTTCCCTCATTTCTGTACTGATTTGTGCTGTAGGATGCTGGCAGTCCCAGCTGAGATCGTGGAATCATGGAATGGGTTGGGTGGGAAGGGATTTAAATCCCATCCAGTGCCACCTCCCGCTATCCCAGGTTGCTCCAACCTGGTCTTGGGCATTTCCAGGGATCCAGGAGCAGCCATAGCTCCTCTGGGAATTCCAGCCCAGCCCTTCCCCACCCTCCCAGGGAAGGATTTTTTCCCAATGTGCCATCTCACCGTGCCCTCTTCCTATTCCAAACCATTCCCCCCCTCCTGTCCCTCCCTCCCTTATCCCAAATCCCTCTCCATCACATCTCTGCCTCCCCAGAACGAGGCATGGTGTAACCCCAGCTCCCTCTTGCTCCCAGAGTTTTCCTGGTTGTGGGATGGCTCTCCACGTGTCCATCGAGCACAGAGAGGGGGATTTGGGGAATCTGCTTTATCCATTAGGTGTCGTTTGCTCCCAGTTTTTCTCTGGAATCTGTTTTCACCATCAGCCCAGCTGGAGGATAAACTATTCCTGCCTGGATTTGCATTATCGAACAGCCCCAGTGTAACAAAACCTCCGCAGCCAAAGGAAACCATTCCACTCCCAAAGAATTACTGGGAAAAAGCTCTTGGCAGCCCTTTCTCCTGGAGAACCCTCAGCGTGCTCATTTTGATCCTTTGTTCTTGAATTTTCCAACATAAAGCTGAGCTCTGCAGTCTCCTGAATTCCCCTCTGAGGTTTCGCTCTTTGTTCAGAGCCGGAGCAAACCCTTGAGTTGCTCCATCGAGAATTCCCTGCTCTGAACCAGCTCCGGGAGGGAAAAGGGGACAGGATTGGGGTCGGTTTTGCTCTCAGACAAAATTCCCTGCTCTGAACCAGCTCCAGAAGGGAAAAGGGGATGGGATTGGGGTCGGTTTTGCTCTCAGACAGATGCTGAAAACGTCACTGTGGTCTGTTAGAGCCATCAGGAGACGAATTCCCTCCGGGAATGAAACGATGCCTCATTTCTCGCTGCTTTGCTCAGGTTTTTATCTTCCTCGGCAAACTCAGGCCAAAAAAAAATGATGACAAAAGAGCTGGAAGCACCAAACAGAATCCCAGGTTGGAGCAGGATTTCTTTTTGTGCCTGACTCAGCATCTCTGGAGGACAGGGATGGGATGGGAAGGGATGGGATGGGATGGGATGGGATGGGATGGGATGGGATGGATACCTCTGGACAGAGCCTGAGGTGCCACACTGGTCCCGGGAATGTTTTCCCAAATCCAAGAGCAAAAATTCCATTCGCACCTTATTTTTCACTGCTGTAAAATAACCAACAAGGACGACCCAGGCCAGTGAGTCAGGGGGAAAGAAATGTCCAGATGCCCAGCCTGGAGTGGGAAATACGGGAATTTTGAGTCCTGGAGTGGGAAATAGAGAGATCTGGAGTCCTGGAATGGGAAATAGAGGGATTTCGAGTCCCGAGTGGGAAATAGAAGGATTTCAAATCCTGGAGTGGGGAATACAGGGATCTTGAGTGCTGGAGAGGGAAATGCAGGAATTTTGAGTGCTGGAGTGGGAAATGCAGGAATTTTGGGTCCTGGAGTGGGGAATACAGGGATCTCGAGTGCTGGAGTGGGAAATGCAGGAATTTCGAGTCCCAGAGTGGGGAATACAGGGATCTCAAGTCCTGCTGTGGGTCTCGGGTATCCCATTCCTGCTGTGCTCAGAGCTCTTCTGGAAACAGATGGAACAACTCATTTGGATTTGTTAGGCTGCAGAAATAATTGCAAGAATAACAGGCAAATCCCAAAGTACCTCCCAGCATTCCCAAGCTTCCCATCTTTCGGGAGGTTTGCATTTTTTTGCGTCCTTGCGACTTTTCTCTCTCCTCCTCAGCCTCAGTGGGTTGGTTTCTCTCTCTGCTTGATGCTCTGATGCCGTAAATCCCAGCACGGGATTCCCAGATCCATCCAGGGCTTTGGATCACTAAAGTCCACCCTCTGGCTTGGAAAATCCGTGAGGTGGAGGTGCCTGGAAGCTGCAGGAATGCAGCAGGGCAGGATTGTTCCGCGTTACCCGGCTCAGTGCTCTCCCCTCAGCATCTGGTGCTGGCAGGGACAGGCCGGATGTCCTGGGATTTGGGGAACAGAGCTCCCGCCAGGCTGGGGGAGTGGGAAGAAGAGGGAAAACCCCAAATCTGTTGGATCAGGAGAGGAAAACCCAAATATCCTTGACCAGAAGGTGGCTGCTTTAGAGCTGGGGGTCCAGCTGTGTTCCCTGCTGCAGGAGGGATCCTCAGGAGGAGGTAGGAGTTGAACCCTCAGGATCCTGGATAGGATTCCCTGCCTTTTTGGGGCTCTGGAGAAGCAGTTTGCTCTCTCTGCACCTGACTTCCCTGCAGGAGGAGCTTGGGAATCACTGGTCATCCCAGGAATCATTGAGGCTGGAAAAGACCTCCAAGATCACATCCAACCGAGTCCTTCGAGTCCTCTGTTTGCCTTGGGGGTTTTCCAGCTTTTCCACCTGGATAACATTCCCTGGGATGGCCCAGCAGAGAGAACAGGGATGTTTAATGATGAGTGAGAGGTGGAATACAGGAATGCCGATCCTGGGAAGCACTGGGCAGATGTTCAACATCTGGAACGGCACGCGACTCAAGCGCGGTGAGCCGCGGAGCAGCTTCCTCACGATACACCTGGAGCAGCATCGCTGGGTGTGAGCTCATTCCAAGGAGCGGCTGTGGCCTCCAGCCCGTCTAAATCCAAGGAAAAGGGAAGGGGCTGTCCGGTGAAAGCCACGGATGGGCTTTAGCACGTTCCTGACGCCAGGTCCAGAAGGAAAATGTCCCATTTCTGTGACTTTAATGTGCAGCAGGGCTGGTCCTCGCCTAACTACAGGTGTCAGACCTACTCAGGGCTTCCTGTGGGGTGGATGAATCCCCCAGTCACAGATGGAAAACTCCCTCTCCCATTTTCCCAGCTGCCAGCGCAAATTTCCTCCCGTTTCCCGTCTTTTCCCAGGTGCTTTTCCAGCGCAGTTCGAAGTGTTGGCTCCCTGGCCTTTGGGTTAATCCCTTTAATAGGATTTTCTTAAAAACCCTTTGAGATCTTCAGCACCCAGAGCTGTTTCCAAGTGGGTTTCAGGCTTTGATTAACCTTTTTCCCAGGTGAAGAAAATGAGGCAGGGTAGGGGAAGCAGGGGAACAAAGTTCCCTCTGACGGCCCTGGGTAAACACAACTTCTCCAGCAAGGGAAAAACGGGAAACATTTCCTAAACTGCAGCAGGGAAAAGCGAGTTGCAGGGTTTGGAAAGCAGCCTGGGGAGGCCCTGGAATGCCCTGAGGCTCCGATACCTTCCTGACAGCACGTAGTCAAAAACTCTGCAAGATTTGAGGAGAAACTGCCAAGTTTCAGGACAAACTTTGTGCTGCAAATGGATTTCTCAGGCTCCGCTGGGGAGGTTTTAAATCCCTTCTTACATCAGATCCTTGGAACACCTGAAATTGCCTCAGATGTAACAACTTTGGGTATCACAGGGGTTATTTTTGATTCTTGAGGGCTACAAGAGCTTTCAAAACTGGAGCCCAGCCTGTGAACCCTGTTGGATAAATTCTGTGTTCCAGGGTTTCAGAGATGCTCCAGCACGGATTTTGGAGACTTGAATTCCTGCAGCTGAGGGGGAAAGAGGGAAAGAGTGATTTGCAAAACTGGGTGGTAAATGTAGACAAAAAAAAGACAGAAATGGGGGGAAAAATAAGGAAAAGGAGGGGAAAGGCCTTAAGTGAGTTGTCCAAGGCGGTGTGAGCAGAGGAGCAGAGCTGAGGAGGAGATGCCAACCCCATTCCTCGCCTCGTTCCCTGACCCATTTCCTGCCCCAGCAGCCTCTTTCTTTGCCCTTGCCTGGGCTCTGTTTGTTGCATCAGTGCTGGTGAAGCATCTGGAGAATGGATGAGCCACGGAATCTGCAGGACTTGGCAGGTCCGGCTCTGATCTCCCTGCGAGCCCTGACCAGCAGCCTGTGGCCCTTTAAAGCTCCGGCAACTTTTCTTTTCCAAGTGGTTGAGTCTGAGGGATTCCTCAGTTCTGATGTAACCCCGAGCAGAACCACGTGGGTTTGCACATATTTGACAAGGAAAGGGCTCCTGGAAGGGAATTCATCCATTTTCAGAAGCTCTTTTGTAACCGCTCGCCACAGAGATCTTTTCCAGCCTGGATTTGCCCCTGGGGCTCTGCAGAGCTGGTTTGTGCCCTCACAGTTATTTTCCAGACAGGATTTTCCTCCTCCAGCCAGGATTTGCCCCTGGAGTCCTGCAGGTCTGGTTTGTGCCCTCAGGGATCTTTTCCAGCCAGGATTTGCCTGGTCCAGCCAGGATTTGCCCTGAAATCCTGCAGGGCCGATTTGTGCCCTCAGGGATCTTTTCCAGCCAGAATTTGTCCCTGGAGTCCTTCAGGGCTGGTTTGTGCCCTCACAGGTATTTTCCAGCCAGGATTTCCTCCCCCTTCAGACAGGATTTTCGTCTGTGGCTCTGCAAGGGCTAGGTTTGTGCCCCAGGGATCTTTTCCAGCCAGGATTTTTCCCCCCTCCAGACAGGATTTGCCTCTGTGGCTCTGCAGGGCTCATCTGTGCCCTCAGGGATCTTTTCCAGTCAGGATTTGCCCCTGGAGTCCTGCAGGGCAGGTTTGAGCCCTCAGGGATCTTTTCCAGCCAGGATTTGCCCCTGGAGTCCTGCAGGGCTGGTTTGTGCCCTCAGGGATCTTTTCCAGCCAGGGTTTGCCTGGTGCAGGCAGGGGAGCCCTTTGATCCTCACCCTTTGGATGCAGACCTTGATGAGTATCAGTGTTTGACAGGGCCTGGAGTGGGACATGGGGCAGTTGGCCCAAAAAACCTTTTTATTTTGTAATTCCAGCTCGAGGATGAACATTTCCTCCAGCAGGGGTGGTTCTGTGTGGTGGGCAGGGGAGGGATGGGACCAAACTGCTCCCACTGTCCCAGTAAATCCATCAGCTGCGAGAAAATCGTGGAATGGTTTGGGTGGGAAGGGATTTAAAGCCCATCCAGTGCCACCCCTGCCATGCCCAGGGACACCTCCCACTGTCCCAGGGTGCTCCAACCCGGCCTTGGGCACTTCCAGGGATCCAGGGGCAGCCACAGCTGCTCTGGGAATTCCATCCCAGCCCCTCTCCACCCTCACGGGGAGGAATTCTTTCCCCATATCCCATCCAACCCTGCCCTGTGGCAGTTTAAATCCCCCTTGTCCTGTCATTCCATAATATACACAGTCTCCAACTGCTCACCCCATCCCTGCGCAGAAATCCAGAGGCTGGATCAGTTCTGGATGTGCTGGAAGCTCCAACCAAGTCCAAGTTGGAATAAAAGGAGCCTTTCTTGTGCTCCCTTGTGCCCAGGTTCCTCCTTCCCACCCTGAGCGCAATTCCTGCCTGTGCATCCCAGATGGTGCTGGGAGAAGGATCCTCTGGGATCTCAGCGCTGCTTTTTCCCCCTAGATTTGTGGATTCCTATGAAACGAAGGAAGAAGCTGCTGATTTATAGGGAGAACGTTGTGTTTTCCAGAGCTGCAAGCGGAAAGGTTTAGGCTGCGTTTCCTGTTCCTTGGGAGCCAGGAGCTCTGGATATTTTTTTGTTGTCATTGCTTCATTTTGCTTTTTGTCACCAGCCCTCATCCCAGACCAGGCTCTTCCCACACTGTTCCCTAGGAAAAACACCCTGCAGCAGATGTAAAACAGTTCAAATGAAATTCTGTCTCGTTCCTTTCCTCCTCCGTGACCTGGGGAGCAGGAAAGCATCGGCTGCTTCAGGGGAGGGCTGAACGCTCCAGGCAGGAGCTGTGGTTTTCCTGCCTGCTCCTGCTGGCCTGTGGAATTGCTATTTCTGAACATTCCCTCTGGATCAGCCTGGCCACATTTCATTTCTTTCATTAGCAAGATCCTGACCCGTCAGAGAGGTCCTTGGCTTGGAGTAGCCCAAAGCCAGCACAGGGAAAACGTAAAATAAAGAACCCGCTGCGATTCTGTCTGCAGGATTCCCAGGGAGATGAGCAGGGCCTGGACACCGGTTTGAGGAGGGTTTGCTTTCCCTCAGACCCATCCCTGAGATTCCCATCCCCTGCAGGAGCAGGGAATAAATCACCTCCAGACAGACAAAGTAGATTTTTCCTGCTTCCAGTTGTGGCCTTTCCAAGAAAAGCATTAACTGGAGCATCTGGAGCCATCTGCCTTAAATAAACGGGTGCTCGGGAGCTGTCCTGTCTCTTGGACACATGGAAAAACTGACAGAAGGTTGTTCAGCATCAACTCAGCACTGCTGAAAATCCCAGTGAATTGAGCTGGAATTAGGAATGTGAAGTGTCCCCAAATCCCAGCCCAGGAGATCTCTGCTGCTGAAGAGCCTCAGCGCCCCAAAACCTCCCTCCCGTTCCTTGTTTTCGGCCTTGCTGGGTTCTGGCACCCACAAATATTTTGGAAAACACGCTGAGCATTATCCCAGGTTGGAAAAAATGGGGATGGCATTTTATTGGATGGGAGAGGCTCGTAAAGTCTTGGCAGCTGCACGGTTTTGTTTGTCAGCAGAGTTTAAAAGCCGAATTCTTCCTTGGGCCGCTTCCCTTTGTGCTATGGGCGGATGCATCACGTCCAACTGGTGTTACTGGGGTGGGAAAGCTCCCAGTTGTGGGCTGGGAGTGACCTTGGATTTGAGGTCAAGGGGCTGGGCTGATGACCAGTGGCACCTTCTCGCCCAGGCCAGGGGACGCTTGTCCCACGTGGTTTGTTCTGGACAGGGAAAGGCTCACCCTGGAGCTAAACCTGCTCTCCCTATGGATGTGAAGCCCCAGAAAAATCCTTTCTCCTCATTCCTCAGACTTTGCTCCCTCTAATTTGAGAATCCCCTTCTCCCAAGAGCAGATCCTGCTCCTGCTCCTGCTCCTGCTCCCGCTCCTGCTCCTGCTCCTGCTTCTGCTCCTGCTCCTGCTCCTGCTCCTGCAGGGAGAAAGGCTGGGATCAGGTTTCTGCTGGCCAAGGCTGCCCCTTCCCACATCCCCCCCGATCCCGCTGCCCCCGATCCCAGCCCTGCCTGCTGAGCTCTGCTCCTGCACAATGGTGGGAGGTGAAATGATTTGCAGATGGATCTCGCTTGAAAGAAAACAACTTAGTTCATCGTTGTCCCGCTGCCAGGGGTTTATTCCTGACTGTAACCCGGCCTCTGGAGCTGACAGCGCGATTTATGTTCGGAAATGAGACAAATCTAACGTTGATTCCCTGTTCTTGTTCGCTCCTCACCGTGGGTTTTACATAGGCACTGCTCTAACTCCTCCTCCCAATCCCTGCTCTGGCTGGGAAAGCAGAATTTAATGCATTTTGCTGCTGGAGAGAGGAGAAATCTGGGATCAGAGAGCTGGACCTGATGCCTTTTTGAAGCCTTTGTGAGTTGACAAAGGAATGGCTGGAGGAGCTCAGCAGCTCCAGGATCAATGTCAGTCCAAACCGCAGCTCCCAGCTTAACCAGTCTGCTCACCCATTATAAACCCGCTCAGAGGTGACAGGCAGTTCAGCACTTCAGTTCTTGTAGCAGGAACCCTCCTGGTTTGTTTTTTCCCTGGAAAAGCTGGGATGTGAAGGGCTTTGGCAGGCCTGGCTTCCCTCCCTCCCTCTCTCCCTCCTCCCTGAGGCTGAAAGCAGCACCTTGTTAACTCAAGGAATTTCCCAGGGGTTGAAACCTCTGCTCACAGCCCCGAGGAGCAGCTCCCCAGCCTCTGCTCAGTGCGATTGGCGTGAATTTTCCTGAATTTTTTGTGCAATCATTTGTTTTCTGCTCCCCCAACTCATGGAATCGGGGAATATCCTGAGGGCTCCTTACCCAACCCCTCCGCTCTTCCTGCAGCCCTTGGGCTCCACCTGTGCTTTGCTCAAAGCTTTTCTGGGATGCAGATCCTGCTCTCCTCACCAGTAGAAATGGTTTGAATTCCAGCCTGACCTGGAACTGGCCGAGCTCTCCCAGCAGGAATGTTCATTCCCACCTCTGACCTGAGCAGCGTCACCCTGGGCTCCCACTGATTCCAGTTGGGCCCTTTTGTGCTAAAAATGAAACATCAGCAAAGCCCCGAGTTTCTGCCTGCAGAGATCAGCTGAATTCTGCTTTTTTCACATTGATTCAGTCTGGGGACACGAGGTGGGGCTTCATTTCTCCCCAGCCTCCCAAGGGCTGTTAATACCATCCAGATGTTAATGCCTCATGAAATTTCCAGGATGAGGTCATTGTTTGCTATTCTAAGGCATCCCCATCCCTGCTTCCCTAAGTCAGGCTGTTCCTTGTCCGCTCTGGAGCTCATGGAGCTCTCTGGACCCTCTGAGAGGGGTGAAAATGCTCCTGCAGGTCCTCCCTTCCACCCTGAGCATAGCTGGGAAGTGGCTGCTGCTTTGTGTTGCCTCCTCCTTTGGTTTATTTCTAAAACTTTAACTCTATTCCTATTTTCCCATCCCTTTTCCCTCGATTCAGGGGTCCCTGACAGGTCTGAGGTGGGTTCTGACAGCCACTTTTCCCCACAGGACAGGCAGGGTCCTGTTGCTGCTGCCTGGGATGGATCCCGGCCCTGCTCCATCCTTTTCCAGCATCGTGGGATGCAATGGCAGCTCCCTCTCCAGCCCGGCTGGATCCATCCCCAACCTCTGCCCAGGGAGATCTGCTTCCAGCAAGGATTAGTCAGTGGCTGGGAGCCAGGAGAGGCTGGAAAAGTGCTGAGCTGGGCAGCAGAGCTCCGTGAGCAGAGGGGAGAAAAGTGTCCCCTCAAACATCTGTGACCCTGCAAAATCTGAATCCTAAAGGGATCAGCTGGGAAAACCTGGACCTGCCCAGTGGAGTTCCCAAAAAACCTCCTCAGAAAGGCTCTCTGCCCCTCTGGAGCTGCTCCCCAGGCTCTCTGTGCTGCACAAACCAGAACTGCTGCTTTTTCTCCCCAAATTCCACCCGCCTCGCTGTGCCATTTATCCCAGCTAATCCCTGGATCCCGGCTCTGCGTGGCAGAGACTCCTGGAATGAGGAGCAGCACCGGGATCACACGGAGCCACGTGGAGATCCCAGCAGGGCTTGGGCTCCCCTGAGCCTTCCCTGTGTTTTTTAACTCCTTTCTCAGGCTGACCTGACCCATATTCCCATTCCCCCAGCTCTCAGCTCCGGTAGGATGGAGCTGGATTCCGGAATCCTTTCCCTTCCCAGTTTATCACACGTGCCCCTTCCTCCTCAGGAGTGCCTGGAGCAGCTCCAGGCAGTCTGGGAGCGAGAAGCAGGAGCTGCTGCCAACAACAAGTCAGAGAGGAATTGCTCCTGCTCTCGGAAATTGCTCTCAGGCTCACAGTTGTTAACACTGAGGCTCGGAGAGGCTTTGGATTTCTCCCAATCCCAGCTGATAGCTGCTGGTCAGCAAAAGGGGAAGTTTTTTTGGGAAGCTTTGGAAGTTTTTTTTCCTCCAGCCCAGTCATCTGCACAAACCCTCTTTGTCCATTTGGAATTGGCTGATCCCTGTCCCTGCGTGGGGTGGGATCTCTGCTCCTGGGAATGTGTCATTTGCTGCAGCTGCACCTTTGGTTCCTACTCTGATTTCTCAGTTTTCGCAGGGGATTTATTTCCTCTCAAGTGGTTGGACTCGATGATCTTGGAGGTCTTTTCCAGCTGGAATAATTCCATGTTTTTAAATGTCACCTCAACAGAGTCATGGTGTGGATGAACAGATCAGCTTCCAAATAATCCTGTCCAATCCCCACTTCACCTCAGGGCATTTTTCCTCCCAAAATTTAGCTCCATCAGTGCATTTTTTTTTTTTTTGAAGGATTCCTAATTTTCCCCTTCTCCTCGATTCCTTTCAGGATGTTTGCCAGCAGAAGGAAGCAGCACTACTGGGCGTACTCCATGGACTGCACTGGGAACGAGGCTCACATTTCCAGCTGCAAAACTGGGAAACCACCTGACGGGGGGCACTGGGAAGAACAGCACGTGTGACAACGGGATGCCGGCGGTCGTCAGCTGCGTCCCCGGCCGGGCCTTCGCCCCCAGCAGCCACAGCGGCTTCCGAAAGGCCTTCAGGCAGGAGGTGAGCAGGGAGCAGGCACAGCCTGGCCTGGAATGCCAAAATGGCTTGGAAAAGCCTTAAAAATCAGCTAATCCCCCCCCCTCCCCCCGCCATGGGTAGGACACCTTCCGCCAGCGTTGTTCCATCCTGGCTTCGGGCACTTCCAGGGATCCAGGGGTAGCCACAGATTCTCTGGGAATTCCATCCTGGCCCCTCACCACTCTCAAAGAGGACAATTTCTCCTGAATATCCAACCTAATCCTACTCTGATAAAAGCCTGGGAGGGAACGACTCTGGGAACAGTGGACCTTAAACCCATCTTATCCCATCCCCTGCCATAGGGACACCTCCCACTGTCCCAGGCTGCTCCAACCTGGCCTTGGGCACTTCCAGGGATCCAGGGGCAGCCACAGCTCCTCTGGGAATTCCAGCCCAGCCCCTCCCCACCCTCACAGCCAGGAGTTCCATCCCGATATCCCATCCATCCCTGCCCTCTGGCAGTGGGAAGCCGTTCCCTGTGTCCTGGCCCTCCAGGCCCTCCTGCCCAGCAGATTCCCAGAGTTCAGAGCTGTTCCTGCAGCACTCACAGACGGATGGGAAAATGGAATCGTGGAATGGTTTGGGTGGGAAGGGATTTAAAGCCCATCCAGTGCCACCCCTGCCATGGGCAGGGACACCTCCCACTGTCCCAGGCTGCTCCAGCCTGGCCTTGGGCACTTCCAGGGATCCAGGGGCAGCCCCAGCTCTTCTGGGAATTCCACCCCATCCCCTCCCCACCCTCCCAGGGAAGGAATTCCTTCCCCATATCCCATCTAGCTGCCAATTAGAGCAGGAAACCTCTGGGGCTGTAACCATCCACCACCAGAATTCCCACAAGGTGCCGCAGCCACGAGGGCCCCTCTGGCATCCCCAGCACGCCCAGCTCAGCTCCCACCCGCACAGATTCCAGGCTCTTTCCTCCCTCTCCCACCTCCAAAGGGTGGGAGAGCGGCTCCCACGGCAGCTGGCAAAGCTGCGAGCGAGGAGTGACCGAATCCCGGGCTCTGGCTCCTGTTGGAGCCGCTTGGGCCGAGCCAGCGGAGGCCGTGCCCGGCTGTGCTGTTCCAAAGGCACGGGAATTCTGCTGGATTGCTCTTCCCCGTGGAAATCAGCCGGCGTTTCCTCTGCCTCCGTGGCCTCGGCGAGGAAATGCCCTGAGGGAAAACACGGGCGAGGTTGGAAAGCTGGGTTTGTTTAGTCTAGCGAGGTGTGAAAATCCCGGGAGGTGCAGAAGGGTTGGAAAACAAGGCTGGAGTTGGACATTGCCGGTGTCGGGGGCTAGGAAAGGACAGCTTAACATGGCAGAGGTGGGTGCCAAGGGAAATATTCCAGCTGCAGCCTTGGGATAGAGGGGGAATCTTGGGAGGCTTCTCACAGGAGGAGGTTTTGCTGTGGATTTTGTGGCTGCACCCCCAGGGTGGCTGTGCCTGAGTGGGTTTAGGGGAATCTTTGGGCTTTTTCCAGGTGCCAGCACCTCTGTGGTGGGAATAATGCAACCCCTGCCTGGATCCCAGCCTCCTGCCTTGCAGGATTTAGGCCCGGGAGGTGAAAAGGTTTTGTAAATCATTGTTAATCTCCCGAGCCACACGCGCTGCCAAGTAACTCCTTAAGCCTTTGTTTAGGCTTTGGGTGTCCTTGGTGTGACCCCAGCCTGGAGAAAGTGCTCCAGGCACGCTCCCAGTCGGAAAAGTGAAGGATTTTTGGTGTTTTCACGCTTAAAACTTTGCTCCCACGGCCAAAACTCAGCTCTCAGATGCAGCAGGAGTTGGCAGCTCCCTGCTTGGCATTGGGGGGAGGAGTAGGTGATTAACAGGTAATAATTAAATAATACAAACCCCGAAATGAGTGCAACTGGAGCTGCCACTCAGCTGGGTACTTCTGACTGCAAAAGCCGGATCTTTTTTTCCACTTCTCATTCATTATTTATGTATTTCTTTATTATTTATTACCATTATTTATTAGATATTATTTATATATTATTATTGCTCAGAACCGAGCACTTAGGCAGGTTTTATGGGGCCTTGAGCTCAACGTTGGTCCTGGATTAAGCCAGGAGCCTGGGCTGGAGATGTGAGCAGCAAATAAACCCCTTTAGGGCAGCCAGGGGCTGAGAGCTGGGCACTGGCAGGCTCAGGGCCATTCCCAACCCTCCTGCAAGGCTCCCAAGAGATATAAAACTGGTTTTTACCATATTCAGCCCAGGACAGGAAAAGGCTCCTAAGCCCAAGCACCTGCAGAGAACTGGGATGGGTTTTTTTATTCCCTGCCCACACGTGAGGTGTGAGAAACAATCTGTGCTCACCAAAATCCCTGCAGAGGTTCCTGCAGTTGGAACGATGTGATGGATGTTTTTAAGGTGTCTCAGGTGATTCTAGGAAAGGTTTTAGGCCCAGCTTTCCACAAATAACCCCCGTAAAGGACGGAGGTGCCACTCCCCAGGCTGCGGTGACCCCACTCCTGCCTCTGTCTCTTCCAGCAACCCCTGGTGAGGCTGAAAGGAGGAGCCAACACCGGGGGAAGGCCGGGTGGAGGTGCTGAAAACGGGGAGTGGGGGGACAGTGTGCGACGACAACTGGAACCTGGTGTCGGCCAGCGTGGTGTGCCGGGAGCTGGGCTTCGGCAGCGCCAAGGAGGCCATCACGGGAGCCAGGCTGGGCCAAGGTAAGGACCTCCACAGCTCCAGGAGCTCCTGGTGCCCTGAGTTACAGAGCATTCCGCCCTCAGGGACATCCCATAATTGAGGGCACGGCGGATTTTTGTCGGGATGTTCGGTTTGGGGAGCAGGAATTTTTTTTCCCTTACCTTCATAAAGTCTCTTGGGGCCAGACTGGAATTATGTGACTTAAAAAGATTCCTGAAAAAAGTCTGGGGATGATGAGTTTGACCTTTTGCTCAGGCAGCTGTTCCAGTAATTAATTCTTAATTATCTCATCTGCTGCTCTGAAATTCCCTTTGAGCCCTCTAGAACCACACCATGGAGTAATGCATTACTAGAAGGTTCCTGGCAAAAAACGAGTCCTGGAGCCAGACTTCAAATGCTCCAATTTAAGAACCAGGACAGTAATTTAGCTCATTATAAACAGAAAGGGCATTTGAGCAGCTCATAGCCAGGTTTGGGTTTGGATTTCCTGTCTTTGGGAGTTGGTTTAAATTCCAAAATGTGGTCAGTGGTGAGTCAAAGGCGAGCTGAAACCACCTGGTGATTCCCACACCTTGTTCCCATGGTGGAGACCCAAAAAAAAAATGACACCAAACCCTCCTTGTGGGAATAACCCCAAAAAATGACACCAAACCCTCGTTGTGGGAATAACCCAAAAAATGACACCAAACCCTCGTTGTGAGAATAACCCCAAAAAACTGACACCAAATCCTTGTTGTGAGGATAAAGGAATGGGAGAAATTTTGAGAATGAAGGAATGGGGGAAATTTTGAGAATAAAGGAAGGGGGGAAATTTTGAGAATGAAGGAAAGGGGGAAATTCCTTCCAGTTGGAGAAAGGGAGGGAAGGAAACAACACGTGGGTGTCCCAAGTCTGGAAGCTCTAAAACATGACCTGTCCGCTGGATTTGCCAAAACCCTCTTGTGGTGGGATGGAATCTGCTGATGTGTGGAACGGGATGGAAGAACCAGCTCCATCATCCTGGGGTGGGTGGAAGTGGCTGCCACGAGCGGGAGCAGAACGTGGAACACGCTGTTCCTGCCACATCCCACAGCCTGGAATCTCCCCCCACGCGCTTCCCTTTCTTTTAACGCTCACAATCCATCAGTGCTCCCTGTCAGGAGCATCCCTTGGGATGGGGGACGTCCCTCGGCAGCCAGAGCGTCACGTTTTGGTTGGAAAAGGAGCTTTTTGTTGGCCCTGGATGTGCAGGGAGCTCTCCAAGCTCTCAAGGCCGTGTCCTTGTTTGCACTTTTGTTTGGTTCCAGCTGCATCCCGGGGAATTTGGGTGTTCTGAGGCTGCTTTGGAAGGATCAGCCTCACCGTGGGTGCGAAGGGGGTTGAATTGCACAGGGTAAATCAGCTCCAGTGCTTTAACTGGGAGTCCCAGTTAGGGCAGAGGGGGAGAGCAGAGCCTTCCACAGAGCTTGGGCTGGGGGAGGAGGGTTTATCCCACCTTTATTAATTGCAACAATTAATTAACAACAGATTAAAACAACTCATTCTTATTCCCACAAGAGGGGAGACACTGAGCCCAGAGCTCATGGATGTGCTGATGTCCTGCGAGGGAGAGCATGGAATTAAACTCCAGGGAGTAGGTGAAGGCAAGTGTTGGAAGGACAGGCCAAATCCTGGTGGTTTTAAGTGCGATGGCATGGGAGGAAGTTCAGTTTTCCTCACATTTCATCCCATTTTGGCTCCATTTCAGTGCCCCCATTGCCATAATTTCCCCAAGAAGAGCAGCCCTGCCAGGGTTCTGTGGCTCACTGAGGCCCTGCCCTTGTCCTTTGTCATCTTTGTCATCCTCGTCATCCTCATCATCCCACTGGAATGACTTTGCCAGGCTGGGAATGTCGGTCTGGATCTCTCCTGCATTCCTGGAACTTCCCCCTCCAGCTCCGGTCAAGGCACTTCCTCCCTCTCAGCCCCTCGGTGGCTGCAGAATGACCAGGAAGTGCTGCCAGCTCCAGATGGGAACCACAAACAGGATTTTAATGAGAGAGAGGCAGAACAAAAACGGGACGAGATTCCCATTCCCCAGCAGCCTCCCCCGGGAATGTCCTCCCACCCTGCCCACATGTGGCGTGAGGGTGGACACAGGGCTGCCCAGGGTGCCCAAACCCACGGACTGTGGGTGAAATGGAGCCCAGCACATTCACATCTCCGCCTTGGTCGTTCTTGTCCCAGCACTTTTGGCAGTTCCCTTCCATGTTTTTCTTGATGGAAATTCCGATTTTCTGCTGCCGCTCATCCTGGGAGGACCCAATTATTCCATTTCTGTCCCAGCACCTCGAGCCCCTTCTCTGCAGTTGTTCACTGCTGTTTCCCTCAGCTTCTGCCCCAGATTTTCTTTTCCTGACCCCTCATCCCTCCCCGTGGGTGTTTTATTCCCAGCCAATGTGCCGATGTCCCGGTTAAATGTCAGGCCTTGAGCGGGAGCAGATCCCAGCACAAAGACCCAGCCAAAAGGTCACCAAATTGGTGAATTCCTACAGCTGAAGTTTGTAAATGATGGAACAGTGGAAATTTGGCTTTTCCTGGGATTCCTGCATGCTGGAGTCACAGGGAATACTGGAAAGAATTTAAGCGGTGGAATTATTAACCATAACCTCACGGCTTTTTGTTTTATTTTTACAAGAAATCAGCAGATTTTTTTCCAAGTTCTGAATGCTGGAGGTCACTGTGGTATTAACAGCCTGCTGGGGAATGTTCCCTCACCACCCAAAAGGACTTTTTTTCCCTGTTTTTCCCCAAGGAATGGGGTCCCATCCACCTGAATGAGATCGACTGCACGGGCTTTGAGAAGTCGGTCACGGACTGCAAGTTCAACACCGAGTCCCAGGGCTGCAACCACGAGGAAGATGCTGCTTGTGAGGTGCAACGTGCCAGCCATGGGCTTCCAGAACCAGGTGAGGAGCTGAGGGATCCAGGTGTGAGGGAATTTCGGGCAGGAATCGGGCAGGAATCGTTTCAACCCAAGCCATGAAGTATTTGGTTTAGGTTTTCCCTAAAAAAGGAGGGAAAATGAGGAGGATGCTCCCTTTTTGTGCTGAGTTTTGAGCTCCTCTGGACATGCCAGAAGTTTATAAATGAGGAAGGCCAGGTTGGATGGGGCTTGGAGCAGCCTGGGAGAGTGGAAGGTGACCCTGCCCACGGCAGGGGGTGGAATTAAATGATTTTTAACCCAATTGTCAACCTTTTCCAACCCAGCCAATTCCATGATTCTGTGCTGACTGCACAAACCAGACACAGATTCCTCTGAATGCTCCTTCCAAGGGTCTAAAAGGAGCAGGGAAGGGAAGCTTTCCCAGGGAATGTTATTCCTGCAGCTGGTCCAACCCACTTTGAGCTGCTGGGGCTTGGCTGGACCCATCCCCTGCCAAAGTGAGAGAAGAACTGACACTCCCTGAGCTCGAGCCCTGAGGAGACTCCGAGTGCTGCCTCGATTCCTGCACGGTTTTTCCAGTGCCTTCCCCGGGACAACGATGCCTTGCCCAACCCGAGTGCCCTGAGTCCTGTTCCCTAGGGATGGGTTGGGAATGTGTTCATGCAGTCTTGTCAGAATTCCTTTTTGCCAGCCAGACATTCCCTCTGGCGGGGGAAAACCCCTCACCAAGGATTTCTCCAGCTCTGTGCTAAAGGCGGACCTCTCCTCTTCCTCTCCTCTCCTCTCCTCTCCTCTCCTCTCCTCTCCTCCCTCTCTCCTCCCTCTCCTCTCCTCTCCTCTCCTCTCCTTCCTCTCCCTCTCCTCTCCTCTCCCTCTCCCTCATCCTCTCCTCTCCTCTCCTTCCTCCTCCTCTCCTCTCCTCTCCTCTCCTTCCTCTCCTCTCCCTCCTCCTCTCCTCTCCTCTCCCCTCCCCCACTCCCATCTCCTGGATCCCTCCTGGAACTTCCAGTTGTCACTTCCAGCTGAGGATATTCAATGATTCCAAACTCCCTACATTGTTGAGGAACAAAACCTTCTCCCCCACCCGCTGCCCTTTCCTTTGGGGCTTTCCCATGGATTTACGGGTTCTGTGTCCTGCAGCTTCGCCTGAGCGGGGGCCGCAACCCCTACGAGGGCCGTGTGGAGGTGCTGGCCGAGCGCAACGGCACCCTGAGGTGGGGGCACGGTTCTGCAGCCACAACTGGGGCACCGTGGAGGCCATGGTGGTGTGCCGGCAGCTGGGGCTGGGCTTTGCCAGCCACGCCTTCCAGGTGAGCCCCCGACCCGCCCGAGCTGGGGGTCACATCTGGATGGGTGGGGTGGGGGTGCTGGAGGAGGGTTATCCCAAAAAGAGCTTCGTGGGTTGAGCTGGAGAGACCCTGAGGGTGAAAGCTCGTTCCTGTGGAGGTGGGAATTTGGAGCAGAAGGAGCTGGGGCAGTTCTGTTGTTTTCTCAGAGCTCAGGTTTCCCGACATTCCCCGATCCCTGCTTGGGCTGATGGCTGCCTGCAGGTTCTTGTCCCTCCCTGAAATGCAGAGGTCGGTTCAAACTGGTGTCAAGGCACCTGAAAAAATGGGGATTTTGCTCCTGTAGCTGCTCCAGTGTGCAGCCCTGAGCAGCAAGGCTGGATCCAGCTCCATGAATTGCTGGTATTCCCTGCTCCTCTCCTGCCCCAAACCTGCCCTGCTTGTGCCTGGCCGGGGGTGACACCTCAGTTTTACCCCATCCCTGGCAGTGTCCCAGGCCAGGCTGGATGGAGCTTGGAGAACCTGGAATGGTGGAAGGTATCCCTGCCCATGGCAATGAGCTTTAAGGTCCCTTCCAACTCAAACCATTCCATGATTTCTGCCACCCTGGGCTCATGGACAGATCCCAACCATTCTCCATGGATCTGCCGGTCCCCAGGGATCACTCTGGGGTTGGATACCCAGCAGGAAGGAGCTCCTGGCAGGAGCTGCCCACGTGCTGCTGCAGCAATTCCCCTGCTCCAGCTGGTTCCTCCAGCTGATTCCCCCCATCAGATCCCGGGAGCTGAGGATCTCCCTGTCCCTGAGCGCCGGCCTTTCCGACTGCCTGCCTCTGTTGACACAGCCCTGAGAGTCCAGCGAGGAACGAGGAGTTTTTTCCTTGAGCTGAGGCTGCTGGAATTTGGAACAGAAAAGGCCCTTATGCTGCCCCAGCTCTGGGAGCATAAAGCCCCAGTGTGCAGAACAGGGCAGCCCTGTGTGCTCCCGGCCTTCCCAAGCAGCCGGGGGCAAATGGGAGCCGTGGGACACCGGGGTTTTCTTTTCCTGGAAACGTCCTCCCAGCTTGGACACGGACAGATCTGATTGGATTTTTTTAAAGTTTTCTCCCCTCCCCGTCTCCCAAGCTTTGGGGTTGGGTGTTAATGTGGTGTCATTCCTGTTAGGTTTTGTAAAATGATGAGAAGCAATGGAATTTCATCAGGAAGTGGAACGATGGGACAAGGGGGAATGGCTTCCCACTGCCAGAGGGCAGGGTTAGGTGGGATTTTGGGAAGGAATTCTTCCCTGTGAGGCTGGTGAGGGGCTGGGATGGAATTCCCAGAGGAGCTGTGGCTGCCCCTGGATCACTCTGGAAGTGTCCAAGGCCAGGTTGGGAAGGGCTTGGAGCACCCTGGATAGCGGGAGGTGTCCCTGCCCATGGGATGGATGGGATTTAAGGTCAACTATTCCCATATGGTGAATCATTCCTCCCCAGGCTTTTCCTACTCAAACTCAGAGTAGGATTAGATTGGAGAAACTGTTCTCTTTGAGAGTGGGGAGGGGCTGGGATGGAATTCCCAGAGAATCTGTGGCTGCCCCATCCCTGGAAATGTCCAAGGCCAGCTTGGAGCACCCTGGGATGGTGAGAGGTGTTGCAGCTGGAAGTGGCCGAACCTTTGAGACCCCTTCCCAACAAACCCATTTGCACAGCGCATCCTCCACCTCCAGCAGCCACTTTTGAGGTGGCTTTATTGAATTTATTGAATTTAAACCTTTCTTCCCTGCTCCAGCCGCCCCTGACCTGGTGCTGAACGCGGAGCTGGTGGAGCAGACGGCCTACCTGGAGGACAGGCCCATGTTCCTGCTGCAGTGTGCCCTGGAGGAGAACTGCCTGGCCAGCTCTGCCCACAACACCTCGCTGACCTCGGGCTACCGGCGCCTGCTGCGCTTCTCCTCCCAGATCCACAACAACGGCCAGTCCGACTTCAGGCCCAAGAACGGCCGCCACGCCTGGGTGTGGCACGACTGCCACCGGTGGGTGCCACACACGGGGCTTGGTGGCCCCGGGGCAGGGATGAGACACTTCAGTTCTGCCCCGGATTGCACCTCGGTTTGCTGGCTGTAGGCAGCACTCCCTGAATTTTGGGATTAAATTTGCTGGTTGTAAGCAGCATTCCCTGAATTTTGGGATGGTTTGCTGGCTGTAAGCAGCATTCCCTGAATTTTGGGATTAAAGGCACCTTGGTTTGCTGGTTGTAAGCAGAATTCCCTGAATTTTGGGATTAAAGGCACCTCGGTTTGCTGGCTGTAAGCAGCATTCCCTGAATTTTGGGATTAAAGGCACCTTGGTTTGCTGGCTGTAAGCAGCATTCCCTGAATTTTGGGATTAAGTTTGATGGTTGTAAGCAGCATTCCCTGAATTTTGGGATTAAAGGCACCTCGGTTTGCTGGTTGTAAGCAGCACTCCCTGAATTTTGGGATTGTTTGCTGGCTGTAAGAAGCATTCCCTGAATTTTGGGATTAAAGGCACCTTGGTTTGCTGGCTGTAAGCAGCATTCCCTGAATTTGGGATTAATTTGCTGGCTGTAAGCAGCATTCCTTGAATTTTGGGATTAATTTTGCTGGTTGTAAGCAGCACTTTCTGAATTTTGGGATTGTTTGCTGGCTGTAAGCAGCATTCCCTGAATTTTGGGATTAAAGGTACCTTGGTTTGCTGGTTGTAAGCAGAATTCCCTGAATTTTGGGATTAAAGGCACCTCGGTTTGCTGGCTGTAAGCAGCATTCCCTGAATTTTGGGATTAAAGGCACCTTGGTTTGCTGGCTGTAAGCAGCATTCCCTGAATTTTGGGATTAAGTTTGATGGTTGTAAGCAGCATTCCCTGAATTTTGGGATTAAAGGCACCTCGGTTTGCTGGTTGTAAGCAGCACTCCCTGAATTTTGGGATTGTTTGCTGGCTGTAAGCAGCATTCCCTGAATTTTGGGATTAAAGGCACCTTGGTTTGCTGGCTGTAAGCAGCATTCCCTGAATTTTGGGATTAAGTTTGATGGTTGTAAGCAGCATTCCTTGAATTTTGGGATTAATTTTGCTGGTTGTAAGCAGCACTTTCTGAATTTTGGGATTGTTTGCTGGCTGTAAGCAGCATTCCCTGAATTTTGGGATTAAAGGTACCTTGGTTTGCTGGTTGTAAGCAGAATTCCCTGAATTTTGGGATTAAAGGCACCTCGGTTTGCTGGCTGTAAGCAGCATTCCCTGAATTTTGGGATTAAGTTTGATGGTTGTAAGCAGCATTCCCTGAATTTTGGGATTAAAGGCACCTCGGTTTGCTGGTTGTAAGCAGCACTCCCTGAATTTTGGGATTGTTTGCTGGCTGTAAGAAGCATTCCCTGAATTTTGGGATTAAAGGCACCTCGGTTTGCTGGCTGTAAGCAGCATTCCCTGAATTTTGGGATTAAATTTGCTGGCTGTAAGCAGCATTCCTTGAATTTTGGGATTAATTTTGCTGGTTGTAAGCAGCACTTTCTGAATTTTGGGATTGTTTGCTGGCTGTAAGCAGCATTCCCTGAATTTTGGGATTAAAGGTACCTCGGTTTGCTGGTTGTAAGCAGAATTCCCTGAATTTTGGGATTAAAGGCACCTCGGTTTGCTGGTTGTAAGCAGCATTCCCTGAATTTGGGATTAAGTTTGCTGGCTGTAAACAGCATTCCCTGAATTTTGGGATTACAAACACTCGCTCCCCAAGGGAAAATCAGGGGCCCGTGACCACAGTCTGGAGATTAAAGTCTCAACATTCCATGTCCAGCTAATCCCAGATAGGCCCAGCCCAGCTGATGTTGTTGACAGAGTTGTCACATTCCCAAAGCACAGCATCCCTCTTTGGAGCTGGCTGTAAGCAGCACTCGCTGGATTTGGGATTAAACTGTGTCATTTGTGGGGTTTCTGCAGGAATTAGGGCCGGGCCTGCAGCCTGTGCCCGGGGCTGGAGTGGGGGAATTCCCTGGGTCTGAAACAGCCACTGGCACTGGAGAGGAGGGAAAGGAGAGGAATTCTTTCTGTCTGAGCTGTGGGAAAGGCAAGATGGGGGTTTGAGGGGAGATTTTGGGGCGTGGGGGAAGGTGGGGTTGTGGGGAATTAGAGATGGAGCAGCTCTGCCGGGTGGAAAGGCTGAGGGAATTGGGAATGCTCAGCCTGGAGCAGGGAAGGCTCCAGGGAAGGCTCCCAGTGCCTGAAGGGGCTCCAGGAGAGCTGGAGAGGGACTTGGGATAAGGGAGGGAGGGACAGGACCCAGGGAATGGCTTCCCACTGTCACCTCTGACAGCAGAGAAACTGCCTTAATCCAGTGGGAATTACAGCTAAAAAAACAGGGATATGGGCAAGAAAAGTGTGGAGCTTCCCTTTGGAGACGTGTGTGTGCATGTCCCACCCCTGGAAGTGCCCAAGGAGACGCTGGACAGGGATGGGAGCAATGGATGTGCAGCAATTCCCCACCCTCTGATGCCACCTTTTATTGGGAAGGGAAATTGCACTGGGCTGGGCAGCAGCATTAGAGGAAATAAATGGGATATTGGGATATTGGGAAGGAATTCCTCCATATGAGGAGGGGAGGGGCTGGATGGAATTCCCAGAGGAGCACCTGGATCCCTGGAAGTGTCCAAGGCCAAGCTGGAGCAACCTGGGATAGTGGGAGGTGTTCCAGGTGGCAGGGGGTGGATGGGATGGGATTTAAATCCTTCCAACTCATTCCAACCCATTCCTTGATTTTGTGACACCTGGGAACGCTGCACCCACCACATGCAGAAAAATGCAGCCACCTGAGCAGTTTCTCACCTGGAAAAGGACCCCAAAATGCTGGAATTCTGCATTTTCCATCCATCTCAACCCCACTAAAACTGTCAGTGGCTGGGAGGTGTTTTGTGCTTATTTTTTTATAGAAATTCACCCCATAAATGCATCGTTTTTCAAGGAATTCAGACAGTTTTGGGTAAACCAAGGGAGGAAAGGGAGCTGGAAGCCATCCAGGTGCTCTGGTGTGAAAGGAGGGCTGGTACAAGGTGGATTTTGCTCTATTTTGGGGGGAAAGGGAATGAAATAAGTCCATGCACAGCTCCTGTCCTATTTTAAAAACTGGGGAAACCACCAGAGTGGTAAATTTTAAATCTAAAAGTCCTTTCTAATCTTCCCAAAGAGCTGAGTGAGGTGAAAAAGGGGGGAACTCGGAGCAATTTTGGACACCGTGGAAGTGAGGTGGCATGGGAAAGGGTGAGGAGGAGGCCAGCAGCCATCTGTGCTCCAACCTGGATCCCATTTGGACAGACAGGGATGAACTCAATCCCTCTTCAATCTTTCCAGGCTGTGAACAGGGAGTGTAAACAGCCCTGGAGTGACTCAGACATAGCTCAGAAACTGAGTCAGGCTTGAGAAGCTCAAACTCATCAAATTCGGGGATTTGAGCCAAATCTGCCTCAGATCAACAGCCCGGCCTTGGCCTTGGGGCTCAGCTTTGCCTCCTGCCCCGGGAGCTCCTGTTTGCTTGGATTTGGATGTGGAAGTAGAATAAAAATGGGAAAGACCCTGAGCAGGGAGTGCGAAATGATTTCATTCTGGCAGGTGGCAATTTGTGGATTTGGGGGGTTTTTTTAGTGAAGGGAAAAGCAGGGAAAATTTCCTCCCCTTCCCTCCTTGCTCCTCCCCTATCTGTAAATCCATGAGCAGTGGTGGGGAGTGGAAGTGTTTAAGCCTTGATTATTTTTCCAGCTGGGAAGGAGAGGATTTATGCCCCATTTTCTCCTTTTTAAAAAAAAAAAAAAAAAATTAAAGGCAATTGGTTCTCAATTAGGCCCTGTCTGGGCCTCATTCTGAGCTGAGCTTTGCAGATGGGCCCAGCTGGGTGTCAGTGCAGGGTTCCAGGGCTGGGATAGGCATTCCCAGAGCTGGGATAGACATTCCCAAAGCTGGGATAGGCATCCCTATAGCTGGGATAGACATTGCCAGAGCTGGGATACCCATTCCCATATCTAGGGCAGACATTCCCAAAGCTGGGATAGGCATTCCCAGAGCTGGGATAGGCATCCCTATAGCTGGGATAGGCATCCCTATAGCTGGGATAGACATTCCCAGAGCTGGGATACCCATTCCCATATCTAGGGCAGACATTCCCAAAGCTGGGATACCATTCCCATATCTAGGACGGACATTCCCAAAGCTGGGATAGGCATTCCCATATCTAGGGCAGACATTCCCAAAGCTGGGATACCATTCCCAGAGCTGGGGGTGACACTGAGTGATTTAAGGTTCCCCCTCCGGTTGTTTCCCTGTTCCCTCACGCTCTGGGTTTGCTCCCAATTCCAAGGCCGGGCTCAAATCCAAGGTGTTGCATCAGCATAACCTGCCCTGCTGTGCCCAGCCCTGACCACGTGGAGCCACAGCTGGGCTTTAATCCGGTATTTCCAGCTCATTCCTGCTCTGCCAATCCCATGGAGTCCAAGCTCAGCTTAATTCTCTGCTGAGCCAGCAGTGGGGCATAAAAACCCCAATGTCCCCCGAGTCCAACGTCACCCAAACCCTGCTGGGTCTGACTTTGCTAATCCGGGATCTAAACGCAGACTCTGGGCTCGCTCCTGGCTTTTGCTGTGCCCAGCAGTGCTGGAATGTTCCCCAGGCTGGGCTGACACCGACACTTCCCAGTTTAAAACCAGGAAAGGTCTCCTGTGTGAGAGTCCAGCTCTGAGCAAGGTGAGAGAGAAGCTGGTCCAGAATGCTGATAAATTCACATTCTGCTGCTGAAAAAAAATTTAATACATTATAATTAATTAATTAATAATATTGATTGGTTGATGGATTGATTTAAAAATTAATAAATAAAAGCAGCTGGTCTGGGCACACCCAGCTCTGTGGGGAATATTCCTGGGAATGATGGGGCTGCTCCAAGGGATGACCTAGGGGATTTTTTTCCCCCTTCCTGCCACTGTAAAACACTGTGATCCCACAAAAGCTGGAGCAGGACTCTTCCCTGGAACAGCTTTAGCACTTTATAAATGTCCCAGGCCAGGCTGGACGGGGCTTGGAGCGACCTGGGATAGGGGGAGGTGTCCCTGCCATGGACAGGGCTGGAATGGGATGATCCTTAAATCCCTCCCCATCCAACCAGTCTGGGATTCCATGTAAATAAACACCCAGGAGGCAGCAGAATGGGTGATGGAGCCACCCAGGATTATCCCCAGGGAATATTTCCTGGCTGGATTTCTCGCACTCCTGCAGCTCCACTCGGCCCCTCAGGCCTGGTAATGAAAGGGTTTTCCCTCGGGATAACTGTCCCTGTGTGCGCCCCACAGGCACTACCACAGCATGGAGGTGTTCACCCACTACGACCTCCTGAACCTCAACGGCACCAAGGTGGCCGAGGGACACAAGGCCAGCTTCTGCCTGGAGGACACGGAATGCGAAGCAGGTCTGTGCCAGAGCGCCGTGTCCCGGGAATTCCCTCCTCTTCCCAAGCAAGGGATGACAGCTGCCAAGGGCTGAATGTGGCCTGGCAGGAGCCAGGAACCAGTCCTGGGAGGATGGGTGGGATGGAGGGATGGAGGGATGGATGGAGGGGATGGATGGATGGAGGGATGGATGGATGGAGGGATGGATGGATGGATGGAAGGAGGGAGGGAGGGATGGATGGAGG
The DNA here is from genome assembly GCF_000738735.6 of Corvus cornix cornix. Classification (NCBI taxonomy): domain Eukaryota; kingdom Metazoa; phylum Chordata; class Aves; order Passeriformes; family Corvidae; genus Corvus; species Corvus cornix. The sequence continues at coordinate 1,982,634 of NC_046351.1, read as the reverse complement.
GATGGAGGGAGGGATGGAGGGAGGGATGGATGGATGGAAGGAGGGAGGGAGGGATGGATGGAGGGATGGAGGGAGGGATGGAGGGAGGGATGGATGGATGGAGGGATGGAGGGAGGGAGGGATGGATGGATGGAAGGAGGGAGGGAGGGATGGATGGAGGGATGGATGGATGGATGGATGGATGGATGGATGGATGGATGGATGGATGGAGGGAGGGATGAAGGGAGGGGTGGAGGGAGGGATGGATGGGGGGATGGATGGATGGGATGGATGGGATGGGATGGGATGGGATGGGATGGGATGGGATGGGATGGATGGAGGGAATAGATCAATGGGACAGACAGATGGAAGGATGGATGGAATGGAATGGGATGGGATGGATAGACGGACAGAGGATGGATGGAATGGGATGGGATGGAATGGATCGATAGGATGGATGGAGGGAGGGATGGATGGACGGATGGATGGATGGATAAAGGACGGATGGATGGATGGATGGATGGAGGGATGGATAAAGGACGGATGGATGGATGGGAGGATGGATGGATGGGATGGGATGGAATGGAGGGATGGGATGGATGGATGGATGGATGGGTGGATGGATGGGTGGAGGGATGGATGGAGGAATGGCATGGATGGGATGGATGGATGGGATGGGATGGGACGGGATGGATGGAGGGATGGATGGAGGGATGGATGGATGGATGGATGAATTGGATGAATGGGATGGGGTGGACGGGTGGATGGATGGATGGATGGGATGGATGGATGGATGGATGGATGGAGGGATGGATGGATGGAGGGATGGATGGAGGGATGGATGGAGGGATGGATGGATGGAGGGATGGATGGAGGGATGGAATAGATCGATGGGACAGACAGATGGAATGAGATGTACAGACGGATGGATGAATGGAATGGAACGGACAGACAGATGGACGGATGGACGGATGGGAACCCCAAGGTCCCCGGTTCTCTTTTCCACCCTCAGCTCCCTCCATCCCAACTCTGAGCTGCTCCAAAACCCCAACTGTGCATTTTCTGCTCCCTGCCAAGCGAGGAATCCCAGAAGCCTCCAGCGCACGGGGTTGGAAGGGGGCAGCTCCTTAAACCTCCCCCTCACCACCACACCAGGACCTTAGCACTGCCCATGGGGAACAGCCAGGAATTTTCTGGGAATCCAGCTGTGGATTTAACACTTTTTGCCTTTAACTCTCATTTAGATGTGCAGAAACAGTACGAATGTGCCAATTTTGGGGAGCAGGGGATCACTGTTGGCTGCTGGGACGTTTATCGGCACGACATCGACTGCCAGTGGATCGACATCACCGACGTCCCGCCCGGGGATTACCTCTTCCAGGTGGGAAAAACAGCATTTGTGACACTTGTCCTGCTTTTATCCTACCAGTTTTATCAAGAATTTACCAAATCAGTTGATTTGACACTTCCCACTTCTGTTTCTAAAGGGATTCTATTCCCAGATGCCTAAAAGGTAAAGGATTATCCAGCAGGATTACAAACACTCGCTCCCAAGGGAAAAATCAGGGCCCGTGACCACAGTCTGGAGATTAAAGTCTCAACATTCCATGTCCAGCTAATCCCAGATAGGCCCAGCCCAGCTGATGTTGTTGACAGAGTTGTCACATTCCCAAAGCACAGCATCCCTCTTTGGAGCTGGCTGTAAGCAGCACTCGCTGGATTTTGGGATTAAACTGTGCCATTTGTGGGGTTTCTGCAGGAATTAGGGCCGGGCCTGCAGCCTGTGCCCGGGGCTGGAGTGGGGGAATTCCCTGGGTCTGAAACAGCCACTGGCACTGGAGAGGAGGGAAAGGAGAGGAATTCTTTCTGTCTGAGCTGTGGGAAAGGCAAGATGGGGGTTTGAGGGGAGATTTTGGGGCGTGGGGGAAGGTGGGGTTGTGGGGAATTAGAGATGGAGCAGCTCTGCCGGGTGGAAAGGCTGAGGGAATTGGGAATGCTCAGCCTGGAGCAGGGAAGGCTCCAGGGAAGGCTCCCAGTGCCTGAAGGGGCTCCAGGAGAGCTGGAGAGGGACTTGGGATAAGGGAGGGAGGGACAGGACCCAGGGAATGGCTTCCCATTGGAAAAGGGGAGATATGGATGGGATATTGGGAAGGAATTCCTGGCTGGGAGGGTGGGGAGGGGCTGGGATGGAATTCCCAGAGCAGCTGGGGCTGCCCCTGGATCCCTGGAAGTGTCCCAAGGCCAGGCTGGAGCAGCCTGGGACAGTGGGAGGTGTCCCTGGACATGGCAGGGGTGGCACTGATGGGCTTTGAGGTCCCTTCCAACCCAAACCATTCCAGGATTCCCTGACTGAGCCTTTATTCCCTGATCTGCCTTTATCCAAGTCATTGCTCTCTCTTTGCAAAACAATTTGTATTTTTATTTTCTGCTAAAAAAACCCCAAACCCTGCTGTAAAAAACAACTGATTGTGTATCCTGCCAAATCCCCCTTTCCATAACCCCATTCCCTGTCCTTCCATCCCTCCCAGGTCGTGATCAACCCCAACTACGAGGTGGCAGAGTCGGATTATTCCAACAACATCATGAAATGCCGGAGCCGCTACGACGGGCAGCGCATCTGGATGTACAACTGCCACATAGGTGAGGGCTGCTGCCATGGGAGTCCTCCAAGAGGGACAGGGATGCTCCAAGGGTTCCTCTCAGACAAGGAATTGCATGTTTTCCCCTCATGAAAAGCTCTGGTGCAATCCCAGTGCCGGAATAAGCGCCTCGGGAAACTCCTCCTTCCCAAAATTAAATTATTTTGCCAAGCTGGGAACTCTTCAGATCACAAAGCTGCTCTTGGAAAACGAAGCAGTGGGAAAGAGCCCTCTGTGCCTGGCAGGAATTAAAATGCCCCTGGAATGTCAGGGAAAACGCAGTTTTCTTGGAAAAATGTAGAATATTACCATTTGGCGTCTTCTTTAGGTCATGGAAATATCGAAGCCAATTTAATTTAAATTTGGCTTAGTCCATTGTCAAAACCCTTTAAAATGGAATTAACTTGGGGACTTTTAAGGACTGCTTTTACCACAGACAGTGAATTAACACAACTCCCTGCCCAGCTCCAAACACAACCAGCTTGGAAAATTCCCTCCTTCAAGGAACGTTTTTTCCTGGAAAAACAACAACAACAAAATCCACGTAACCACTGATTTTTCTCATTATTTTGTTGGGATTTTAGCAGAAAGTTCTCATCTTGTGTGTCACATTTCAGATGTGACCTAGCTGAGAGAAGTGAAGCCCATTGGGATGGGCTCTGCAGCTGAGCTTGGAAATATTTCCAGTTCAAAATCAAGGTTTTAGCTCTCATTGTGTCCTAATTAGAGAGAAATTAGGGTTTGGTGCTGGTTCAGAGCACGCCGAGCCCTCGCACCCTCACAGGCCTTGTTAGGCCTCACTTCATTTTTCAGCACCAAACCAGTGACATTTGGGTACTTGAGTCTTGCAAATCCACAAAAGACTAATCCAGCTCTCCTGGGGACTCCTGCTCGTGCCACTTAGGCTAAGATTTAATTAAAGCTTAATTTAATTAACCCCAAACCTTTGAGGCCTTCATTTCCAGGGCGCTGGTTCCACCCAGTCCCGGTGTTCCCAGGTGTTTTCCCTGGACTCTCCCAGTGTTCCCAAGCATTTTTCCTGGCCTCTCCCGGTGTTCCCAGGTGTTTTCCCTGGGCTCTCCTGGTATTCCCAAGTGGTTTTCCCTCTTCCTGCTCACCCTGTGCTCTCCTGGTATTCCTGAGTGTTTTCCCTGGGCTCTCCCTGTGTTCCCAAATGCTTTTCCCTTCTCCTGCTCTCACCCTGTGCTCTCCTGGTATTCCAAAGTGTTTTCCCTGTGCTCTCCCAGTGTTCCCAAGTGTTTTTCCCCCTTCCTGCTCACCCTGTGCTCTCCCTGTGTTCCCAAATGCTTTTCCCTTCTCCTGCTCTCCTGGTGTTCCCAATTGTTTTCCCTGGGCTCTCCCGGTGGGTGTTCCCAAGTGTTTTCCTTGGCTCTCCCTGTGTTCCCAAGTGTTTTTCCCTCTTCCTGCTCACCCTGTGCTCTCCTGGTGTTCCCAAGTGTTTTCCCTGTGCTCTCCCTGTGTTCCCAAATGCTTTTCCCTTCTCTTGCTCTCACCCTGTGCTCTCCCAGTGTTCCCAAGTGTTTTCCCTGTGCTCTCCTGGTGTTCCCAGGTGTTTTTCCTGGGCTCTCCCACTGTTCCCGAATGTTTTCCCTGGGCTCTCCCGGTGTTCCCAAATGCTTTTCTCTTCTCCTGCTCTCACCCTGTGCTCTCCTGGTATTCCCAAGTGTTTTCCCTGGGCTCTCCCGGCGTTCCCGAGCGTTTTTCCCTCTTCCTGCTCACCCTGTGTTCCTGAGTGTTTTCCCTGGGCTCTCCCAGTGTTCCCAGGTGTTTTCCCTGGGCTCTCCCGGTGTTCCCGAGTATTTTTCCCTGCTCCTGCTCACCCCGTGCTCTCCTGTGGCCTCTCCAGGTGGCTCCTTCAGCGAGGAGACGGAGCAGAAGTTCGACCACTTCAGGGGACTCACAAATAACAACGTGTCCGCCCGGTAGAATTCCCACTAATTTAAGGAAGCCAGGACTCCTGCTCCGGCCCTTCCCGAACCACTGCACCCCCAGGAAATCGAGCCTCAATCAAACTCTGAACTTCAGGGGAATCCTTCCCTGAAGAAGCCTCTCCCTCCCCGGTTTAGGTGCTCAGGCCACCCCTCGGTGCCTCCTGCAATTCCAGCCCCGCTCCTGGCGGGAGCTTCCAGCTCCCCTCGGCTCCGGCTCTTCACCATTCCAAGGATTTCTCCCGCACTTTGCAGCACCACCTTTCCTCACAGGCGAGCACCCCTCGCCTCGGGTTGGGTGCCAGCCACCTAAAAGTGCCTTTTCCCTTCATTTCCAAGGAATTATTTGGGAATTTCCAGCTCTTTTCCACTCTCACCGCCTCCGTTTGTGCTGCCGCTTCCTGCACTCGGCTCCTCCTCAGCACCGACTCCAGTTCAGCAAGGAAATACAAGGAAAGGGAACAAAAAGAAGGAAAAAAGGAGCAGCTTTTTGTGAGCAGAACAGCGTAAAGCTGAATTTAATAAGTGAAACGCTTGGATCCAACAGCTCCGGAGGGGAGCAAAGGCAGAACATGGAATTTCCCACGGAATCAGAGCTCCCTGAAGCCACCCCTCAGCACCCAGAACTCGGCAGATTCCCGGGGATGAGGCCTCAGGGCTGGGAATTCCCATCCCGCAGGGATCATCCACCCAACAGATGCTGTGCCCATCCAAAAATCACCTCCCAGCTGGATATTCCATCTTTTCCTAAAGGATGAATCAGGCAGGGTGTTGTAGCCTCGTGCACCTTGCAGAGGGAATTCCTGGCTCTCATCCCCAGGGATCTGCTCCTGTGGGAATTCCCAGTGGTGCTCCCTACGCTCCTCTGTTTGTTTGAGGATGCTTTTTTTTTTTTTGCCACAGAGCTCCAGCCACAGCTCATCCCATAAAAACCTTTTCCCTGGGGAAAAAAAAAAAAAATCACTTTAGAAGCCTTTGGGGTATTTCTTCTCACAATTCCTGGAAGTTTGGGGGTTTCCCCTCTTTTTCCACGTCCTGGATTTCCAGCTGATTCCGCAGGGGATTAAAACTGGCTGCAAACTTCCCCAAAACCCCACCTCACAGGGATGGTGTGAGGCTTAAAAATGCAGAAATATTTGGAATATTTGTCATTTCTCCAGTGGCCCAGAGGGCAGCTGGAAAAGGGCTTTAACCTCCTGGCAACTGGGAAACTCCAGTTTTCCCTCAGAATTCCAGACTGGAGCACGAGCAGAGCCTGGGATGGGGGTGGAAGCTCATCTTAAACAGGCAAAGTCTGGTTTTCCTTCCCTACCGAGCAGATCCCCAACTTTCCCCACCACCAGGGCAAGGTCAGGCTCTTTAAACTCCATAAATAAGGAGAAAAATCCCTAAAACTTGCATTCCCTGCCTGTCAGTTTCCTGGGATCTCTGAACAGCAACATTACAACAAACATGGAACAGATTTTTTAACTCCTGCCCTTGCTTAAGACTTGAATTTTGGCCAAAAAACTCCAATTCCCCTCCTCTTAATTCCTATTTTTTTTTTTCTGGCAAAACAGAGCAGGAATAAGGAATAAAGACAACAATCTGCTGCCCCAGATGCTTTCAAACACCCAACAAAGAATTCCAGCACCTCCCAAGGCTCCGGAAAAAAAACCTCCTTGAACAAGAAACTTCCCCCATTCCCAACTTTTCCAAGCTGGTGCTGATTCCATCAAGGATCACCCCCGTGGCACTGACTGCTCTGCGTGTGTTTCACTCCTTTCCTGGGAGCTGAGCCGCGTTATTGCTCCTGATCCAAGGATTCTGGCTGGAAAACTTCCATCCCCGTGGCCTCCTGCTGCCTGTGCTTCCAGCCCAGCGCGTGGGATACGAGCCTCCTGGCCACTGCTGTGTCCGTCTGCGGCCTCTCTTTGCCCAGGTGAAGGAGTTCTAGGGAAAAATGGGAAAAATTGATCCAGCTGGGGATTGGGTAGGGAGCAATTGGTGGCTAAATCCCAAAAATCTGCCCTCTATTCTGCTGTTTGGTTGTTTGATCTGCATCAAATCCTTCGATCCCTGTGAATAAATCGGGGTTGGTTGTTCCTAGGAAGATGCAATTCCACGTTTTCTGGTGGAATTTCCAGAGGGGTTTGGTCGCTGTAAAGCTCCAGGTCTCCTCTGCTGGGATGGAGAACTGTTTCCCATTCTCTTCCAGGAACCATTCCTGGCAAAATTCCCAACATCCCATCCCCGTGAAAAACCCGGGCAATTGATCCGTGCTCCATAAAGCTTGATCCCAACTTAAAACTTCTCAAAACCAGTGCCTAAATCCTTGGAAAACAGCAAGGAAAAGGGGGGAAAAAATAAAAAAATCTGCATTTTAAATAATATCTAAATATTTGGGAAGCCCTTTGGTCAGTGCCCTCCATCTCTTGGATTGCTGCAATTCCATCTGCAAGGAAGAAATCCACCAAAATGTTACCAAGTCCACAAGAATTTGGATTTGGGAATTCATTCGTTCATCCTTTATGAATTTGCAGAGAGTTTTTATCCACACAGCAAGGTGGGGGGAGGGGGCTTTGCTTGTTTTTCCAGGAGTTTCATTGATAAAGTTATTAAAAAATAAATCATTAAAGAGACACTGCCAGCTAATTAAAATCCAGATTTGTGTTTGGGAAAAGATCCATTTAAAGCAGATACCAGGAGAATTTCTGTTGAATTATTGTATTTAATGATTAATTTGAATTTAACCTGATTCACAAGAGTGAATAAATGAAAAAACAGATGAAGGGGAGATGCAAATAAATCCAATTTTTGGCTGTTTCCCTTCAATCCAGCAGTGCTGAAAACTCAGGAATTTGTCACTGTGACAGTGTCCCTTTAAAGCATTGAAATTGGAATTTATTCCCACTGCAGTGAGCTGGAAAATCCCAGGAATTGTTGGTTCAGAGTCTCTGCTGCTGCTGAGGTTCATGGCTTTGCTTTCCTGATCAATCTGATTGAAAAGGCAATGAAACCAATCAATCAATCAATCAATCAGTCAGCTGATGGCAATCAATCAAACGATGTTCATGGCTCAGCTTCACCATTTCTCCTTCCTGAATAAAATTATGCCAACCACAAGGACTGGGTTTGTCTCATTGGGATGGTGCAGGGGGAGAGGGAAGAGAAAATTCCTGGGAGATTTTATGGCTGGGGCCGTGCTTCCAAAAAATCCCAATTCCAGCACAACCCTTCCCTTCCACAGCCCCAAAAGAGCAGCAAATTACACCAAAAAACCCCTAAATCTGAATTTCAGCAGAATTCCAGGCTCCACACCACAGCTCAGTGCCGATAAATCCACAAAAAACCAATCCAGCAGGGAAATAATTGGTCCCGAATAGGGATTTCCTCCTGGTTTTGTCACCTGGACCGACTCAGGAGTGGGAAATCAAAGGAATGTGGGATGAATTTTTGGAGAATCTTGTCTTACTTGGTCTCTGGAGTGCCTTGATCTTGGATTGTTTCGTTGCATGGATCAGGGGCCGGATCTTCAGGCAGGGATAGCGGCGGCCCAGGGCCTGCGACGCTGCAAGGAACAGAAATTGCTGGAATTAACCCCAAAAAGCTCAGAATTCCACTCAGTAATTCGGGCATTTGCTCAGGACTTGGACTAAACCAGCTGGAGTCGTGCTGGGCACCTCGGGAAGAATCCCAAAAAATCCCAAAAAATGTTCTTTTAAAGGAATTTTGTCACTTTTTAGAGAAAATCCACCCCCACCCCCCCCCCCCCCCAAAAAAGAGCAAAACCTGCTGGGATACAGGAGGATGGAAACTCCTCCAGGGCTGGCTCTGACCTGAACTTGGGGTGTTTATCCCCAAAAAAAAAACCAGTTTGCCCAGAGTTTTGGTGCCATCCCACTCCCAAAGTCCCTGGGAGGTGACTGGATGTTTTTAGGAATTTTTTCCAGAAAAAAAATAGGATAAAAGTGAAAAAATAGATGATGATGATTATTATTATCATCATCATCATCTTTAATTCCTAAGAGTGCACAAATCTGCATCCAAGGCAATTCCAACCCAGTTCCCACACCCCACCCCAGGAATTCCAGATTCCCAAAAACCTTCCAGGCTGGAAAGAACCAGGATAAAAAAAGATGGGATGAGCCCTGAGTGCCTCTGGCTGCGGCTCAAGCCCAGCAAAAATCCCACTGCAAACCAGTTCAGGGCACTGGGAAGGGGCTGGGAGCTTTGGGATCCCTCAATCCCAGCCCCAAATACCTGTGGAGAGGCTGGAAAAGATTCCCAGGGCGTGGGTATCGTCCACCCACTGGATTTTGAAGCCGCTCTCGCTGCAAGGAAGGAGAATAATTTTCATGAACATCCACAAAAAGGAAGCCCCAATAAAACCCAGCAGCCCCAGGAGGGATTTTTAGGGTTTTGGGTGCTTTCCAAAGCATTATTCCCATTTTAAATGGGGGCAAAGAGCAGGAAAAGAAGGAACAAAGGACATTAAAAGTGCCCTTTTCAAGGGCACGGTAGAAAATTCCCCCAAAATTCTCCTTTTCCCCTCAAAGCCAACCTCAGTTTCAGGGATATTGTCATTTTTGAAGTGCTTCCCAAACAGCCCCCAAGCTCAGGCACAACAGTAAAATCCAAGGGTTTATGAAGGGTTTCAGGGTGAAAATCCCATCAAGAGTCGGTGGGAAATGGGAATTTGGGAGCAGGAATCCAATCCCTGCTCCACTGGATCCACCCTTCTCCAGCTCTGCTTCACTCCCAGAGCGTGGAAAAACCAATCTGAGGAACACACACAGCAGGCAGGGATGGTTAAAATATGATTTTAAATCCTGATTTCAATGGCATTTTAAAATAGAATTTGTGGGGTTTCATTGAAGGGATCTGTCGAGGGAATGTTCACATCTAATCCAGGAATTATCCCAAGGGATGGAGAGAGGAAAACAGGGAATGGTGCCTTTGACAGGAGCGAGAGGAACTCAGAGCTGGGCCCAGCTCTGCCCTCACTGAAGAATGATTTAAGTTTTATTATTTAAGTTATTTTATATATACTATATATAAATATATTTAAGTATATTAGTATTTATTTAATATTATTAGTAGTATTTATTTAAGTATATTAGTTTTAAATCGTCATTTAAATGTATTTTTAAAGTAGAATTCATGGGGTTTAATTTATGGCAATTTTATATTATATTAGTATTTATTAGTAGTATTTATATTATATTAGTATTTATATTTTATTAGTATTTATTTAATATTAGTAGTAGCATTTATTTAAGTATATTAGTTTTAAATCATCATTTAAATGTATTTTTAAAGTAGAATTCATGGGGTTTAATTTCTGGCATCTTTATATTATATTAGTAGTTGTTATTAGTATTTATTTAATAGTAGTAGTATTTATTTAAGTATATTAGTTTTAAATTGTCATTTAAATGTATTTTTAAAGCAGAATTCACGGGGTTTAATTTATGGCATCTTTATATTATATTAGTAGTTATTTTTAGTATTTGTATTATATTAGTATTTATATTACATTAGTATTTATTTAATATTATTAGTAGTATTTATTTAAGTATATTAGTTTTAAATCGTCATTTAAATGTATTTTTAAAGTAGAATTCATGGGGTTTAATTTATGGCAACTTTATATTATATTAGTATTTATTAGTAGTATTTATATTATATTAATATTTATTTAATATTATTAGTAGTACTTATTCAAGTATATTAGTTTTAAATCGTCATTTAAATGTATTTTTAAAGTAGAATTCGTGGGGTTCAATTTATGGGGTCTTTATATTAGTATTTATTAGTAGTATTTATATTATTATTTATTTAATATTATTAGTAATATTTAAGTATATTAGTTTTAAATCGTCATTTAAATGTATTTTTAAAGTAGAATTCATGGGGTTTAATTTATGGCATCTTTATATTATATTAGTATTTATTAGTGTTTATATTTTATTAGTATTTATTTAATATTAGTAGTAGTATTTAAATATATTAGTTTTAAATCGTCATTTAAATGTATTTTTAAAGTAGAATTCATGGGGTTTAATTTATGGCATCTTTATATATATTAGTATTTATTAGTAGTATTTATATTATATTAGTATTTATTTAAGTATATGAGTTTTAAATCGTCATTTAAATGTATTTTTAAAGTAGAATTCGTGGGGTTTAATTGATGGCATCTGTAGAGGGAATGTTCCTTTTCCAGCTCTGCTTCGCTCCCAGAGAGTGCAAAACTAAATTTCAGGAATCACACACACAAAGCAGGAAGAAAAGAATGATTTGAAACACAGTTGGAAATCCTAATTGAAATGTAATTTAGAATTCATGGGGTTTAACCCAAGGCATCTGCAGAGGGAATGTTCCCATCTAACCCAGGAATTCTCCCAAGAGAGGAGGAGGATGTGGGGAGGAAAACGGGAGAGGAACTCCGAGCTGAGCTTTGTTCTGCTCCTGCCTTTATCCAACCTCATTCCCTGGATTTCCCAGGTAAATCTCATCCCCAGCAGCAGCACTGAGCCCTTTTCCTTGGAAACGCTGATGGAATCACCTCATTCCACTCAGGAACTGACCAAAAAAGCTCCTAAAAAACACCTGGATAAAGCCAGGCTGTGGATAACTGCGGGTGCCAGAGCCCTGGAGTAAAGCTGGGCTTTAAACCAGGCCTAAACTGCAGGAAAAGCTCCTTTGAGGCACACAGAGAGGGGAAGGTGGAACTAAAATCCCCAGTTTTGCTCCCCTGGGGAGTTACTCACTGGAAATCTGAGAATATTTCCATGAGATCCTCGGTTTTCAGGGATGAGGGGAAGTCATAGATCTCGGTCACGTGGCCGAAATCGCCCTCGCTGACCTGGGCGTCGCCGTAGCCGGAATAATCCACGCTGATCCTCTGGATGCTGACGTCCTTCACCGTCAGATTCCCAACGATCTGGGAAGATCCCGACACAAGAATTAAAACCAAACCAACGGAGAGGGTGAGAGGGTTCCATCCCCTCCAAAACAAGGACTAAAAACCCAAACAACGAGCCAGGGGGACGGAGCTTGACCAGCTCCGAGCCCAGTCCTCACCTCGGCCACTCAAACCCCGTCTGCACCACCCAGGAATCCCAGGGATTCTCCTGCCAGGGACCGATTCCTTCCCTTCTTTCCCCAAAATTCCCTCAAGCCTCACCTCTGCCAGGAGCTCCGCTGTGCAGTCGTCCTCGAGGCCGCTCTGCCTTGTCCCCTCTCTGTCACCTGCAGCCAAATCCAGGCCCCTCCACAGCGCCTCGGCCACATCCGAGTGTTCCTTGTCCTCCTCCTCCTCCTCCTCCCTGCCGCGGGAAGCACCCTCCGGAGCCGACGGATCACCACCACCACGGAGCAGCTCAGGAGCAGCCAGAGCCTCACCTGGGCCCTCCCCAAAGCTCTGGAGGGGTTTTTGTTCCACCTGGCCAGAGCTGGGGCTCTCCTGCTCTCGGCTTTCCAGCGTGGAAAAACTCCGGCCTCCCTCGGCATTCCCGGAGTCCTGGTCCCGGGCTGCAGGCGGGGATTTCTTCCTGCTGCTCTCCAGGCTCTGGGCAGCAGCACCTCGGGGTTCCAGCAGCGGAGACTCTGCCACAGCCGGCTCTGTGCAGCTGCCACCGCGGTTTTCCAAAGGGAAGGAGCTTTTCCCACACTCTGCCCCTCCGGCATCCTGGCTGGGTTGGTTTTCCTCTCGAGTTTGGCCCTGGGATTCGCTGCCTTCTGGAACACCAGTGTTGGCACAGCTTGAATCTTGCTCTCCTGCTTCAGGCGGCCGCGTGTCGTCTCCAGAAGGCAGGGAATGGGAACAGTCTTTATCCCGACTTTCCTGCTCACGGGCATCGCTGCTGTTCCCTAAGGATGGCGCGTTTTCATCGCACGGAGGACGCTCGGCGCTGCCTTTGCCTGGAACATTCTCTTCCCCAGGCTCCTGCTGCTTCCCAGGGCTGCCTCCATCCTTGCCCCCCTCCAGCTGGGTGTCCCCGCTGGAATTTTTGGGGCAGTTTTCACCTTCTGGAGCCGCATCCCCGCCCGGCTCCGTGCCGGGGCTCTCCCGCTCCCTCCAATTCGCCTTTTTCCGGATGCCCTTGGGCACGTACAGGGCTTTGTCCGGCTTCTTCCTGGGCGGCCTCGTGATCCTGCCTGAGCCCACGGAGGCCCGGGAGTTGTCCCCATGGATGTCCCCGGGGTGGCGCAGCCGGAGCCCCCGGCCCCCCCGGCCCCAGGGCTGCGCCGGGCGCTGGACCGAGGGGGGTTGGTCCCAGGTTTTTGGTCGCTCGAGGTCTCGTTGGGAAGCCTGGGAATGAGGGGATGGTGGGAGGTGAGCGGGGGAAGCCGAGGGATGCGGCGTTTGCCGGAGGAAAAGGAGGAGAAGCGATGAATCCATAAAGAAGTCGGGACAGAGGGAAAATCCCGCTGTTCTTAGGGTCTGGGAGGTGCCATTGGTCATGGAGACCTTGAACGGGACACGGTGACTTTGTGCTTGATCCAAGGGCTGGAGCCCCTCTGGAGAGAGGCTGGAGGGCTGGGAATGCTCAGTGTGGGGAAGGGAAGGCTCCAGGGCCTGAAGGGGCTCCAGGAGAGCTGGAGAGGGACAGGACACAGGGAATGGCTTCCCACTGCCAGAGGGCAGGGATGGATGGGATATTGGGAAGGAATTCCTGGCTGGGATGGAATTCCCAGAGGAGCTGTGGCTGCCCCTGGATCCCTGGAAGTGCTCAAGGCCAGGCTGGAGCAGCCTGGGACAGTGGGAGGGGTCCCCAGAAGGTGACAAGGGGTGGCACTGGGATGAGTCTCGGGTCCCTCCCAGACCATTCCAGGATTCCGTGAGCCTTGTCCGCTCCAGCCCAACCGGCCCCGCCTCACCTGACGGCCGAGTGACAAATGACCGTCCTCCTCCTCCAGCCCTCTCCCACCGAGAAGCTGCTCAACAATTCCATGTTTTCCACGGTCCGATGGATCAGGTACCTGAGGCGACTGGACAGGGGAGGGAACAGGAGCACCCTGAAAGGACAGAGGGCTCAGCAGGAAGGGATGGGAATGTAGGAAAAATTTAACAACCTCTTCCCCGAGTCATTCCCAGCACGGGACAGAAATCAGAAAAAAGCCCAGCAGGACTTTATGATATTAAAGAGCCCAAATCCCATCCCAGATGTGCAGTCAGACACATTTTACACATAAACTGGAGCGTGGGGAGGCTGGGAATGCCTGACCCCAAGGCCTTGGACTCTCATTCCTGCCTGCATCCATCTGGGAAAGGCTGGGAAGCACCAGCAGAAGGCTGCTGCTGGTCCCCTTCCTCCCAGTGCTCCAGAAACTGGGAATAACACAAGAACGGATCAACAAACCCCACGTTCAATGTCACTGCTGTCACACGGGGTTTGTCCCCGAGCGTTTGACAGCTGCACAGGTGATTTCTTTGCCAAGTATTTTACAAAAAAAAAAAGCACTGAAACAAATATTTAAGGTCACGAGAAGCTGGCAGGGAGCTGAGCCCGGCACTGCCACCCCCGCTCCATCCAGCAGCCTGGGCTTGGCCACCCCAAGGGCTCCAAAGGTCACTGGATCGGGAACAGATCCAGGCGAACCCAGGGTGAGCGGTGGTCAGTGTAAAAGCCACCGATGGCCACAAAACACCGCTTGAAGGAGCGACCAGAGGAGGGGATCCCACACCAACCCCAGGGGATGCTCCGAGCACCTGGAGCTCCATGGCCAGACCCCAAATGCTGCCGCTTTCACCCCAAAAAAATGATGCAAACCACGAGCCAAAAGTCCCAACGCGTCACTGCTGCTCCCATCGCCCAGGGACTGCCCGGGGAAGCAGGGACGGGTCAGCCCCGGCCACCCCCTGCCCGGGCTGGGCACCCACCGGTGATGCTGCCCCTGCACCATGAAGTGCTCCAGCTCCTCCGCGATCCTGCCCACGAACTCATCCTCGGTGGGCGACAGGAAAACGCCATCCATGGAGCGCAGCGCCAGGGTGGCAGCGGGGGGAGCCTGCCGGGGGACAGGGACACGCGTGGAGGGACAGGGACACGCGGGGAGGGACGGCCACAACCCCCCCATGAGTGCCCATCACCCCTGTAAACCTCACCCGCCCCCTCTGCTGCTGCACTGACCCGTCTGCACCCCCTTCCCTGGGCACCCCGATATCCCCTGCCCTGGGCACCCCGATATCCCCTTCCCTGGGCACCCCGGCCCCCACCCCGCTCTCTGCATCCCCCGCACCCCCAGCACCCAGCGCTGCCCCTCCTCCTCCCAGCGCCACGTGCTGCCTCCTGTCCCGTCACCACCCCCATCCATCCCCGAGCCCCCATCGCCCCCATCCCCGCACCCCCGCACCCCCCGCGCCCCCCGCTCCCGCACCCCCGGTGTGCCCCCCAAAGCTCCGGCCGCCCTGTCCGGGGTGCCCCCGCATCCTCACCGCCAGGCCCGGCCGAGCGGCGGATGCCGGTGCGGCGCCTGCGCCTGGTCCCGGCTCCTCCCGCCCGGCCCCGGCTCCTCCCGCTCGGCCCCGGCTCCTCCCGCCCGATCCCGGCTCCTCCCGCCCGATCCCGGCTCCTCCCGCTCGGCCCCGGCTCCTCCCGCCCGATCCCGGCTCCTCCCGCCCGATCCCGGCTCCTCCCGCTCGGCCCCGGCTCCTCCCGCCCGATCCCGGCTCCTCCCGCCCGATCCCGGCTCCTCCCGCCCGATCCCGGCTCCTCCCGCCCGCCCCGGCTCCTCCCGCCCGGCCCGGCTCCTCCCGCCCGATCCCGGCTCCTCCCGCCCGGCCCCGGCTCCTCCCGCCCGGCCCGGCTCCTCCCGCTCGGCCCCGGCTCCTCCCGCCCGATCCCGGCTTGTCCCTCCCGGCTCTGGCTCTCCTTGCTTGATCCCATCTCTTCTCTCCTCGTCCCGGTCGTCCCGCTCGGTCCCGGCTCTTCCCTCCCTGTCCCGATTCTGTCCTTCTCCATCCCGGTTCTTCCTCCCCGTCCCGGTTCTTCCCTCCCTGTCCCGATTCTGTCCTTCTCCATCCTGGTTCTTCCTCCCCGTCCCGGTTCTTCCCTCTCCATCCCGGTTCTTCCTCCCCGTCCCGGTTCTGTCCCTCTCGATCCCGGTTCTTCCCGCCCGTCCCGGCTCCATCCGAGCCATTCCCACGCTGGTGCCAGGAGAGATCCTGGCTCTGCTCTGTCCAAAGCCTCCCGGCCAGAGTTAATCCCCGCTCTCTCCCCCTCCTGAGCGCTCCACAATCACCACCGAGATTGCGGCAGCCGCGCCGGCTTTCTCAAGAGCCTCTGCCGGGCTCCTGCGGGCGCTGGGGACGCTCAGGCAGCCCTGACCCCCGCCTGGAGCTGCTTTCCTGGGAAGCCATCCCGGCCTTTCCCTGAGGAGAGGAGCACCTGAGGTCTCCAATTTGGAAGCAAATCAGGCAAGGCATCACCCCACAGCAGCCGCGTCCCGTTATCCTCCCCTGCGCTCGTTCCCCCCTTTCTCTGCTAAATCCGTTCTTCCTAAAATTCCTGATTTTTTCTTGCTGAAAAATCACTTTAAGGACAGCAGCCATTCCCTATCCCGGGCTGTCCTCCTGCAATTCCAGCTGGGAATGGAGCTGTGGACACAACTCCTCTCTTCCTGCCTGCCCCAGCCTAACACACTAAAATCATGGAATGGTTTGGATTAGGAGGAACCTCACATTTTTCCCGTCTCCCTGCTGACTTCCACGCAGATTTGATGCTTTTCCTCCTTCCCCTCTTTTGCAAATATCTCCTTACTTGTGTTCCTCTGCTCCCCACCCAAAACCCCAGAACCTGTCCCCAGGTCACCCATGGAAAATCCAGAGCTCCTGGAAGTGACCTGGAGGGTTTTTTTGGGATTAGAGGACAGGATCAGGCACAAATCCTGACTCAATCCCTGCTCCGGGATCAGCCCCAGGTAGGAATAATTTCACTCACCTAAGTGTGTAATTTGGGATGAGAGGAGGAGGAGGAGGAGGAAGAGGAAGAAGATGAGGAAGATGCTTCCCGGTGGAATTACAGAGGAAACCTGTGCAGGAAAAGAGGGGGGAAAGCGCCGCATTCTGCAGCCAGGTAAACAAGGGACGTCTGTGCCCAAGCCAGCCCCAGTCACACCAGTTTGGAGCTGTTCCCGTTTCCCAGTCTGCCCGCAGGAATGTCTGTAACACGCAGGGATTTGTTCCAGAGCCTGGCAGGTTTGGGCTTGGCTCTGCCACCACCTCGTCCCTCCTGCTGCCAGGCCCGGGGAGCTGCCAAGCCCCGGGTCAGAGCTGCTGCAGGAAAATGCAGAGTAATTAAACACAGGTAATAATTGGGCACAAAAAAAGGGTCACTGGAGCCTCTTCGTTGTCTTTCCTCTGCAGGTTCACCCTGCAGCTCGTCACAGACACCGAGCTGTTCGTTGTCCTCCGATCCCTTTACAAACAACCCTGGATTCAGCCCCCGACCTTTGCCACGAGCCTCAGGAAACTCTTCCAAAAGAGTTTTGGGAAAAGCTGGGCACTCCAATTCCCTCCTGCCGCCAAGCCAGGAGTCCCAAGTACCACACAACACCCTGAATTATAAATATTAATTATAACTATTAATTATAAATATTAATTATAAAATATTAATTATAAATATTACAGCAGCGTTCGGATTAAAATCAGTCGTTTGAGGGGTTCCAGATGATCGTCCCCATCTCAGACCAACAATTCCTTCTCTAAATCAGGCTGAAAAACCCCAAGGTTGTTTTGGATTGGCCCAAAATCCTCCTCGCTGTCGCACGGGGAGATGTCGTGGATGGTGTTGGGTCCTGTCAGTGCTTCCCTAGAAAAATCCCGAAGTCCCCCGCTCCCCTCCCAGGCTGATCCCGCTGTCCTGGGCTCTGTTTGATAATTAGCGGCGCTCTGTAATTAGCGCTGGCTGATTTCTCCCTTTGTTGCCGTTTGCCGGGGAGGGGGAGACGCTTTCCTGCCGTGCCGGGGAGCTGAGGGCGTCTGGGATTCCCGGCGGGGATGAGCCGGGCTTAATCAGGCGGGGATCAAAACCTGATCCTCCCCAAAGCCACCGTCACGGCTGGGACGGAGCGCCGGGAGCCGCTCCTGACCCCTCTGATCAGACAGAACATTCCAGAGGTTGATTGGGAGCACGGGGAGCTTCTCAAGAGGCTTCGTGATTTGAAATGAGAAATGAGGCAGCTCCGGAGGCAGAGCGGAAGGATCCGGAATGAAATGGAGCAGGAAGGGAATTAGGGGGAGAAAAAAGCGAAAGGAGAGGGAACGGCCTCGGAACGGGAGGATCTGAGAGATGGAAGCGGTGGTGGAGGTGCAGAAATCAAGAAAATGTTGATTTTCTGCTGTTCCCTCTGAAGGGCTCGGACACGCTCATTCCCAAAGGTTCCAAGCGTCCAAAACCCTGGATTTTAGGGATCAAACCCAGCTGTGGTCCCCGCCAGGACCACCCCCAGCCGGGCAATCCCAGCTCAGGGACGCTCCGAGGCTCCTGCCCCGGGGCCAGAGCAGATTTCCAGCTGCCAAATCCTTCCTGCAGCCCGCTCCAGACACAGCAGCTCCCGAGCAGAGCCCCGGGGCCCCGCGGGAGGCGGCGCGGCCCGGCCGGACCTGCAGGGCGAGTTCCTGAGGGTGCGGACAGCCGGAGGCGAGCCCGGGAGAGTCGCCCTGGCAAATCCTTCGCCTCCTTCCCGCTCATCCCGCTGGTTCTCCGTGGCCGGAGGCGCCGCTCAGCATCGTCCACCGAGCTCCAGGCAGCTCTGGCCAGCTCTGCCAGCAGCAGCTGGCACCCAGCGGGCAGCTGGATTTGGCAAGTGCCCACCCAGCAGCCCCAGGCCAGTGACCAGCTGGATTTGGCCAGTGCCCACCCAGCAGCCCCAGGCCAGTGATCAGCTGGATTTGGCCAGTGCCCACCAGCAGCCCAGGCCAGTGATCAGCTGGATTTGGCAAGTGCCCACCCAGCAGCCCCAGGCCAGTGATCAGCTGGATTTGGCAAGTGCCCACCCAGCAGCCCCAGGCCAGTGACCAGCTGGATTTGGCCAGTGCCCACCCAGCAGCCCCAGGCCAGTGACCAGCTGGATTTGGCCAGTGCCCACCCAGCAGCCCCAGGCCAGTGACCAGCTGGATTTGGCCAGTGCCCACCCAGCAGCCCCAGGCCAGTGATCAGCTGGATTTGGCCAGTGCCCACCCAGCAGCCCCAGGCCAGTGATCAGCTGGATTTGGCAAGTGCCCACCCAGCAGCCCCAGGCCAGTGATCAGCTGGATTTGGCAAGTGCCCACCCAGCAGCCCCAGGCCAGTGACCAGCTGGATTTGGCCAGTGCCCACCCAGCAGCCCCAGGCCAGTGATCAGCTGGATTTGGCCAGTGCTCATCCAGCAGCCCCAGGCCAGTGACCAGCTGGATTTGGCAAGTGCCCACCCAGCAGCCCCAGGCCAGTGACCAGCTGGATTTGGCCAGTGCCCACCCAGCAGCCCCAGGCCAGTGACCAGCTGGATTTGGCCAGTGCCCACCCAGCAGCCCCAGGCCAGTGATCAGCTGGATTTGGCCAGTGCCCACCCAGCAGCCCCAGGCCAGTGATCAGCTGGATTTGGCAAGTGCCCACCCAGCAGCCCCAGGCCAGTGATCAGCTGGATTTGGCAAGTGCTCATCCAGCAGCCCCAGCCCAGTGGCCACAGGACACAGGCAGTGGCCAAAGCCGCCACTCTCCCCACAGGCACAGCTGGGTTTTCATTTCCCGACCACAGAGAGGCTCAGGAGACCACACCAGCTCTGCTTTCTCTGCTGGAGTCACCAGGAGAGTGAATTCCAGCCCTTCCATTTCCATCTCTTGCAGAAAGTGTTGGGGTTTTTTTTTCCATGGGTGAACTGGAGAAAGCAGCAACACAAATCCCTGCTGCCCTCCTGGGCTGGGGCCAAAATCCAGTCACAAAAACACAGCTGGAGACACCTGGAAAACCTCCGTGGCTGTTCCACAGCTGGCAATGCAACCAGAGTGGAACACCCACAGCATCCTCAGCTCCCCAGAGAACCGGCAGTGCCGGCAGCGTCCCAGCTTCCCTCTCTGCTGGGGACATTCCCACCCCCCTTTCCCACCCTGGATTCAGTGGAAGGTGCCGCTGGCCAGCGGGGGATTCCTCCCCAGCGAGATCGGGGTTCCACACTCGGGAATGCTCTTGTGAGGGGGAGAGGAGCCTGGAGATGCCCTGTCCAAGGACACCTCGTGGTTCTCCACCTGCAGCACAGCGTGGGGCAGCAGCTGCGGGTGGCCGAGGGTCTCCTCAGCGCCGCGGTCAGTGCTGTCGGGGTGGAAGGACACCAGCTCGTTGCTGAAGGTCACCGTCTCCACGGCACTGCCCCAGCCCAGCAGGGAGGCAAAAGCCCTGCGGAATTCCGCGTTGAAGGCGTAGATGATGGGATTGAGGGCGGAGTTGGCCCAGCCCAGCCAGGTGAAGGCGCTGAGCACCGTCCCGCTGACGCACGGCAGCGCTCCCCGGTCCCGGAGCTCGGCATCGCAGAAGGGCACCAGGCAGTTGAGCACAAAGAAGGGCAGCCAGCAGCACACGAAGACGCCCACGATGATGGAGAGGGTCTGCAGCACCTTGGTCTCCTTTTTGAGGGAGTTCCTCAGGGAGGTTTCCCGAGGGCTGCCCGGGCAGCTCCGGCCGTGTCCGGCCGCCCTCTCCAGGGAGCAGATCCTGCGCAGCTGGCGCCGGGTGATGCGGAAGAGGCGGCCGTAGGTGCCCAGCATGACGGCGACGGGGATGTAGAAGCTGATGAGGGACGAGGAGATGGCGTAGGTCCTGCTGAGGCTGGAATCGCAGCTCCCCTCCTCCGCGGAGCCGTTCAATCCCGGCTGCGCTCGGCTGGGCAGCTCCCGGTCCTTGTGCCACCGCAGCTGCACGGGGATGAAGGAGATGAGGAGGGACAGCAGCCAAGCCACCCCGATGGCGACGAAGGCCACGCGCTGCGTCACCATGCTCTGGTAGCGGAAGGGGCTGGCGATGGCCCAGCAGCGCTCCAGGCTGATGAGGCACAGGTGGAGGATGGAGGCCGTGCAGCACGTGATGTCAAAAGCCACCCAAATGTCACAGAAGGCCCCGAAGGGCCAGAAGCCCAGCACGTCGGTGGCAGCTCTCCAGGGCATCACCAGCACGGCCACCAGCAGGTCGGACACGGCCAAGGAGACCACGAAGAGGTTGGTGACCTTGGAGCGCAGGTGTCGGAACCTGAGCACGGCCACGCACACCAGGGCGTTCCCCAGCAGCGTGGAGAGGATGAGCAGGGACAGGCAGGCAGCTGTCACCACGCGCAGGGACACCGAGGAGTGGCTCTGCTCTGCCCAGCTGGTGGCATTGGGCACGTCCTGCCCAGCTCCTCCTGCCGAGGGGTAAAACCCATCCATGGCTTCCCCGCTGATCCGGTCCTGCCCAGGTTTCTCAGCTGCTCGAGTCTCCGGCAGCATCCAAAGCCCGTTTTCTCTGTTCCCACGGCGTCTCCGGAGCCCCAGCTGCAATCCCGCCAGGGGAAAAGTGCTGGAAGCTCTCACTCCGTTCCAGGTCTCTGCTGACAGCGTTTGGATTCTCCCTCCTGCCCCCCACCCGCTCCCCTTCCTCGGCTGCTCCCGGGAGCCGGCACTCACCTCCGGGGGCTGTGAAGGCTCCGCCGCGAATCTTCCTCCCTCTCCTCTCTCCTCCTCACCTGCCGGTGATCCTGTGCCTCCTGCAGAATTCCCAGATCCTTTCCGTGGCCGGGCCGGGATTTGCTGCCGGGAGTAAAGGGAATCTGAGCTCCCTCTGCTCCTGCAGCCCCTCCCTGCTCACAAACCCCGCTGCTCTTCCCTCCGGAGCCAATTCCTCCGGATTCCACTCGGGTGGGATCTGACTCTGCCCCTCGGAGCTGGGAGAGTGTGGGAACCCGCAGGGTGAGTCAGTGGGAATTCGGTGAGAGGGGTGAAGGGGGAAATAACAAAAATCCAGTCGGATTTGAGGGTCCTCAATGCAAATGAGCCCAGGAATTTATTGTGGTCTCTGATTTCATTGCCCGGGTGCTGCGTCACAGCTCAGAGACGGCCCCACAGCAGCCACGGCCCAGAGATGGCCCCACACCATCAGAGATGGCCCCACACCACCAGAGATAGCCCCACATGTTCAGAGATGGCCCCACGACCATCAGAGATGGCCCCACATCATCAGAGATGGCCCCACATGTTCAGAGATGGCCCCACACTGGCCCCGGCTCAGAGAAGGCCCCACACCATCAGAGATGGCCCCACATGTTCAGAGATGGCCCCACACTGGCCCCGGCTCAGAGAAGGCCCCACACCATCAGAGATGGCCCCACATGTTCAGAGATGGCCCCACACTGGCCACAGCTCAGAGATGGCCCCACACTGGCCACATCATCAGAGATGGCCCCACATGTTCAGTGATGGCTCCACACTGGCCACAGCTCAGAGATGGCCCCACAGCAGCCACAGCTCAGAGATGGCCCCACAGCAGCCACTCCTCCGTGCCCTGCACTGATGCAAAGCTGGCATTTACTGCTCCAGTGCAAAATTCCTTCTCCAGGAAACAAAAAAAAAGGAAAAAACCACGTCTAAAAAGTCCTGTAGAAACCCAGAAGTTTTTTCTTTCTGAAAGTCCCACACAAAGCGGCCTCAGATCTTCTTTCAGCGCAGAACCAGGGAGGAGGCTGAACATCACCCAGACATGGCTTTTAATCCTTGATAAACGGATTTTACTTTCACTGAAGTGGCGTAAAGTCGCTTCTCTTTCAGGTTCATTCCTGAATTCCCAGCTCAATCCGCATCAGCTTTCACCTCAGGGATAACTGGAAACATCAACCAGAAAGTCAAGATGCTTTTCCAGGCAGGTGGGGATGTGGCACTTGGGGACACGGGTTGGGGGTGGCCTTGGCAGAGCTGAGGCCGCACTTGGTCCTGGTGCTCTCCAAGGCCTTTGCCAACCTTAACAATTCCAGGATTCTGTAGCTTGGAGCCCTAAGGAGGAGGAGGAGCTGCCCTGTGTCCTGAGGGAGGATTTCCTGGGAGCCTCCTGCCTTGGCACGGGCCACCAGGAGCTGCCAGTGCCACCCCTGCTGCGATTTACTGAGGGGACAGATCAGTGCCAGCCCTGCCCTGTGGGACAGATCAGTGCCACCAATGCCCTGTGTGGGACAGATCAGTGCCACCAATGCCCTGTGGGTGACAGATCAGTGCCACCGCTGTGTGTGACAGATCAGTGCCATCCCTGCCCTGTGTGTGACAGATCAGTGCCACCAATGCCCTGTGTGTGACAGATCAGTGCCACCCCTGTGTGTGACAGATCAGTGCCATCCCTGTGTGTGTGACAGATCAGTGCCACCAATGCCCTGTGTGTGACAGTTCGGTGCCACCGCTGCTCTCTTGAGGAGAAAAGCCTCCCTGGAAAAGCGAGGTGGGGAAAAGCAGGACGAGCTTCGCGAATCCTGGGCACAAAACAAGTTGGTTCAGCCCTGATCCCGGAGCGTGGCCCTGGGGCATCCCTGACTCTGCCCTTCCCCGTCAGCTCAGGGGGAAAGAGCCACCAAAGCTCCCCGAGGCAGCTCTGCCGAGCCCGGGGAGAGCAGGAGCTGCCCCGAGCCCTTCCCAAGGGATGCGATATTCCCTGCGAGCACAGCCCGGGCTGGCTCCCAGCGCAAGCCCCGCGCTCGCCGGGCTGTGCGGGCGCTCGCCCTCCCCGTGTCACGGCGCTCGCCCCGAGGTTTGTTAATTAAGCCTCATTAGCGCTGCTGCCGGGGCTGTTCCAGGGAGCGCCGGCAGGTGGCACCAGCGGCCGGCGCATGGAGCAGCCATTCCCTCGGGAATTCGGGATTCCCGCGGAGGGGAAGCGCGGAGGAGCTGGACCAGGGCGGGCTCCGGCTGGAGAGCAGGAAAGGCTCGGCCGCAGAGGGCGGAATAAGCGCTGGGACAGCTCCGCAGGGAACGGGCACGGCCCGAGGCTGCCAGAGCTCCAGGAGCGCCTGGGCAGCGCTGCCAGCGATGCCCAGGGTGGGATTTTGGGGTTTCTGGGCAGGGCCAGGGGGCTGGATCGATGATCCTGGCAGGTCCCTTCCCACTCAGGATATCCCAGGGCCCTGGCAGAGCCCTCGTCCCCAGGGATGCTCTGCCCGCTGTGCCCCACTGGGCATTTTCCTCCCAATCCCCGCTCTGGGCACAGAGAACTTCAGGATCTCGGGGGGCAGAAACAAACACCAGGATGCTGCCACTGCTGTGGCACCGATCTGTCACCCACAGGGCATTGGTGGCATTGATCTGTCCCACAGGGCAGGGCTGGCACTGATCTGTCACACACAGGGCATTGGTGGCATTGATCTGTCACACAGGGCAGGGCTGGCACTGATCTGTCACACACAGGGCATTGGTGGCACTGATCTGTCCCACAGGGCAGGAGTGGCACTGATCTGTCCCCTCAGTAAATCGCAGCAGGGGTGGCACTGGCAGCTCCTGGTGGCCCGTGCCAAGGCAGGAGGCTCCCAGGAAATCCTCCCTCAGGACACAGGGCAGCTCCTCCTCCTCCTTAGGGCTCCAAGCTACAGAATCCTGGAATTGTTAAGGTTGGCAAAGGCCTTGGAGAGCACCAGGACCAAGTGCGGCCTCGGCTCTGCCAAGGCCACCCCCAACCCGTGTCCCCAAGTGCCACATCCCCACATTTTGAACCCCTCCAGGGTGGTGATTCCACCCCCGGGCAGCCCCTCCCAGTGCCTCGCGTTTTCCATGAAGGATTTGGTGCCAATATCCGACCCAAACCTCCCCTGGCACAACCTGAGGCTGCAGGAAAGGATCTCCCCTTAAACCAGAGCAGCCTTTTCAGACTGGCTTGGTGTGGGAAGCTGCAATGGGATCCCATTTGTCCGATTTCCGTGCATTTTGGAACACACCCGATGCAGAAAAACCTCCCTGAGGGCTCTGCTGCCACAGGCAAAGCAAACCCGGCAGCTCCGAGTGCGCCCAGAGCAGCTCCTCCTGTGGGAGAGATCCAATCTCCTCCCCTGAGGAAGCTGCTTCATTTTATCATCAACACTTCAGCAGTTATTTTTTCCAGGCTCAAGTGAAGCCCTATTTTAAACAGCTCTCCAGCATGAAAAGATCCCGCTCTGGTGGCAATTCAGCTCGGGGTTTTTATATTTAATTTCCTCGCCCAGCAAGAGGCTGCCCTTGATTTCCTTTCCCTGCTGTCTCACCAAAATATCCTGAAAATTCTCCATTCAGGCACCCTGATTGCATCCCCCGCTCCGCACCCAAGGCAGAAAATTACCAGCCACTCCAAATAAAGCAGCAGCTGCTCGGGTTTAACTCCTAAATGTCGCTCCCAGCACGGCTGATGCATCCCAGGATTACAGGGGAGCGCTCGTTCCTGCAGGAATCCCTCCGGATTTCCAGGGAAGGGACGAGTTCTGAGAGCAGGGCAGAAAGGAGGGGGAGTCAGGCTTTAAAAACAGAGCTCCGGGTTGTAGGTGAGACCTGAGCCCTGTGAAAAATCCATGGGAGCTCTCCAGGCATCGGATCAAACCTCAGCCAGAGGAAACAGCATCAACAGCCTGGGAATTCCAAGTTTAGGCATCGTGGTTTTAGAGGGAAGGAGGAATAATTGGATTTTTTATACACCAGGTTATTCAATTTACATTGATTTTCTTCAGGCAGAGGGAACACCGGTACCAGGCTCCCGGTCTGTGCTGCTGAATTACAACTGGAACAAGAAGCCAGGTGAAATCTGTCCTGAAAAATCAGCTTTGGGAATTGTTAGGCACAAAACCAAGGGATTCAGCGGGAGAATCAATTTCCTTTTCTCCATGGGCAGAGCAAGGTGGTTTAGGCAAAGGGCTGTGACTCTGTGAACCTTGGAAGTGCAGGTCTGAGATGCAGAGTGATAGAAAAGAAGTGGAAAGATAAGGAAAAGCAGGAGGTGTGTCCAAAACGACACCAGGAATGAAGGCTGTGCCACCCAAAAAGCAGCAGAGGCTGCTCAGGAAAAAACCAAATGATTTAAAGCAGTAATGTCTAATACTGGGCTTTTCTAAACCCAGATTAAAACCTGGTGGAGCAGTTGCTCAGTTTGGGTTTGGATAAAGCAGCCCAGGACTATCCCTGGATTCCAGCACGGCTGGAACAGGGAAAAAGCACAGGGGGCCCCAGAGCCCCGCGGGTTCCTCCCCTCCCCTTCGTCACACACAGGCTGGAAACAGCGAGGTTTTTCTCCCGTTTACTTCCAAAGGAAAGGAACACAGAGCTTCGAGCCATTGTACAGCATTCCACGGACAGCCTGGGCACCGGAGAGCTGCGGCCACCCCCCTGGGCCAGCAGGAGCCCGCAGTGGCCAGCGGCGACAGAGGGGACACAGCCCCCGGGGACACCCCCACGGCCGGCCCTGCGGTGGAGCTGGGTGGGAAATCATTCCCAGGAGGGGAATTCCAGCCCTCGTTCCCATTGCCCCAAGCTGCCACTGAGCGCTGGAGCTTGGAGAGGCAGCCTGGAATTGGTGCTGGGATACTCCGAGTGGTGCTGGGATGCATTCCGTGTGGTGTTGGGAATACGTTCCCAGTGGTGCTGGGAATACATTCCCAGTGGTGTTGGGAATACATTCCCAGTGGTGTTCGGAATACATTCCATGTAGTGTTGGGAATACATTCCCAGTGGTGTTGGGAATACATTCCATGTAGTGTTGGGAATACATTCCCAGTGGTGCTGGGATACATTTCGTGTAGTGTCGGGAATACATTCCCAGTGAACGGAATACATTCTGTGTGGTGTTGGGATGCATTCTGTGTGGTGTTGGGAATACATTCCCAGTGGTGCTGGGATACATTCCGAGTCAGGGAGAGGGGCAGAGGGCTGCTAATCCATGCCCAGGCAGCCAGGCACTGCCCTGCCACGCTCAGGGAGCCCAGGGAAGGGCACATCCCCCTCCTGACAGCTCGGCTTTTCGGGGATCGCGCTTCCCGCGCTTCCGTGCGCACGCGAGGGATAAAGAGTGACCTGCAAAAGATGAGGGATGGGCTCGTGTGGGGAGGGACAGCCCTGGAGCAGCTGCAGGTGTGGTGCTCAGGGGTTTGTGCATGACAAACACGCCCAGGGGCTGCGTTTGGGGCTTTCTGGGAGCACGCAGCCCTGAGGGATTGCAGCGCCGAGGCTGAAGGCAAAGCCAAGGCTGCTCCGTGGGGCTGAGCTCTCCTGAAGGGAAAACAAGGGATCCCTTCTCTTCCCACCCCAAATCCCTCCTCAGCAGCTCAGAGCTGGTGCCCTGCAGCTCCTGAGAAGTTTTGCTTACAGGGAGGACACAAAAATAGCCAAGAGCTCCAATTTCAAGAGGCAGCAGAAAAAAGCTGGATGGCAGCGCCACAAGAGCCTGAAGCTCCTCCAGGGGAATCTTTTGCAGGTCTCCCTTTTAAGGCCTTAACGTCACTGCAAGAGAGAGGGATTCTTTTGTCTTGTGCTTGCCACTGCTGCCCTCTCCGAGCAGCACCAGAATCTCCCAAAGCTGCCCAGCTGCAGTGCCTGGCTGTGAGGGCAGGATGCAGACAGGGAGGGACACGACGACCACGGGGTGTTGAAGCTGGCTGCAGGAATGGCAAGGGCAGAACCGAAGTGCCAAGTGTTCTAAACAACCACACGAACAGCCAAATGTTGAGCCACTGCAACGCTGCTGCAACTCAGATTCTCAACATCAGCCACAGCAAAGGAAAAGAAATGAAAACCAAACCCAAAACTGAGCACTGTTATGGACACAGAAGAGTTTATCTCCACTGGAATTGCACTCCCAGGAGGGAAGACTGGATGTGGCAGTGACTTGGGGCCACGAGTCAGACTGAGACCAGTGCAGATGTTGGCACAGAGATGACAAACACCAGCTGGGGCCAGGTCCAGAGTGGATTGTCACGGCAGGAGATCCTGCTGCTGAGCAAAGAGAGATCCAGACGGACACGGCGGTGTCGCCCCTCTCCTCTCAAGTTCTGGTCATGAGTTAAGGAACATTAAGACAACTTCCCCAAACTGCAGCAGCAGGATTCTGTTGGCTCTTCAGAGATTCAGTCCCAGAGCTGTTTTGGGTTCAGAAGCAGCAGAGGGAGTATTTTGTGCCAAATCTGTGAAGAGAATTGCAACAGAGAAAGGATCAGAACTCATCAGACACATCCACAACTAAATAATGAAATTCCAGAGTGCCTCGGTGCTTCCCTGCTCAGCTCCATCCCTCGGAATCACACGTTCCATCCCCTTGGAAGCACGTGGCTCGTGTTTGATGGGGAATCCTCTAGAAATTGAGGTTATCAGCTGCCCAAACAGGAGGAAAACTCCACGGCCAGTGCTGTGGAACTGCTCACGAGCAGATTCCCAAAAGGAAAGCTGAAGCTGTCCAAGACAGGTGTAGGGAAAGCTCAGTTCAAGCCCATAAACTCTGGTCATTCACTGCTGCTAAATCATAGGATATCCTGAGTTGGAAGGGACCCAAAAAGATCATTAATAAATCATGAAATAGGATTTATTTATCATTCTTATTATTTATTTACTTATCAGTAAATAAGGACCAGTTTAAGCAGGCCTGTCCCACTTAACACAGAGTCAGCATTCCAGGCCAGGAAGATGCTGAGTGCTGGACAAATCCTGTTTTATCCCTTCCAACACTGCCTGGCTTCGTACAACTTCGTTAAATTTTAAAAAGCAATTAATCCAGGCAGGGCTCCGTCCCAGAGCCTTCAGTTTTCCCTCCACCCCCAGGCAAAGGATCCAGGCAGAATTCCCAGCTCTCTCAGGACTGGGGTTGAGCTCTGCTGACCCCCTTGGCTGCTCAGGGCTGTCCCAGCTCCCAGAGCAGTTCCCTCCCCAGCCCCGCTGCCATTCCCACCTCCAGCAGACACAGAGAGCTTCTCCAGTTCAGCTTCCAGCTCGGCATCAGAGATGGGGGGACTCAGCACCTTCTGGGGAGCGGGAGGCAGATCCACGGAATCCTTACTCGAGTCCTGCAGGAGACTGTCCAGCTCCTTCTCCAGCTCCTCCGTGTCCATCTCTGCAGATGAAAGAAAACATTTCAGTTCCAAGGAGGATCCAGTGGCATCCTCACAGCACAGACAGATCCAAGTGGAACTGAGCTGTTCTTCCTCCCGTCCATTGTCACTCATAAGGAATTTCCTGCACTTCTTTAAAAGGACTGAAAACTCAATGCTGATCTCAGCGAGGAGAATTTTTTTTCCTCGTAGAAAAATTTTGCTGCTGAGGCCAAGAAGCTCTGGCACCTTTCAGCAGAGGCAAAAAGCTGCAGCAGCACCCAGGCCAGAGGAAAAAGCTCATCACTTCAAGAAAACAAAGCAGCAGCCACCCTAAAAATAGATTTCAATCAGCATTCCACAGCTTTGAACTGAAACCCAGCCCCGAATGGGGACCACGAGGATTTGGAGATGAATAAACACAATTGTCAGAGGGGAGAACTCCCTGCTCCTCATTCCCTTCGAGGCACCAACTTTGGGATTTCAGGAAGAGTTTATTCCCCCAGGAAGCTGCTAAATGTGGGGAGGGAGCAGAGGATAAAAACCCCAGGACATACCCAGACCATTGATCCCCACTCCAGCCAGAGTCTGGGCTACTTCATCTTGAGTATCACAAAGCTGAGGGAAAAGAAACACAATTAGATAGAGACCAGAAATTGATCTGATGTCTTACTGCAGCTGCTTTATCAAAAGCAGAAATATCAACAAACAACTCCAAAGCTGACCTAAAGGCAGCAGCACTTAGTTCAGAAGACATTTCCACCACGGTTTTCACGAAGAACATGAAGATTATTTAATAAGAATCAATAACAAGAGCAAGCGTGGCACATTTGAGGATCAAACCTGAACCAGAATTTCACAGTGGAATTAAAAATATCCCTCTGATTTTGAGTTTTTTCACATAAATATTGAGTTGATATTGCAGCTTTGGCTACAGAATCAGGAAGCCAAAGACCAACACGTCTCAGCTACGACGTTTTGCAGCCCCTCAGCTCGTGAGCTGAAGTCCCAGTTGGAGCTGATGGTGCTAAAAAATTAATCCTTTGCTGTTTTTCACACCAGCTTATGCAGCCAGACTGCTCTCTCCACTTCAGTTCCTGCAGAATTAACTCCTTTCCCTCACTGAAATGCAGGAGATTACAGAATTCCAGAATTAAATAGGTTGGGAAAGACCTTTGAGATCATCAAGTCCAACCCACGGAAAAAAAAACCCCAAAAATGAAATGAAATTAAATATAAAAAAAAATACCAAATAACATCAAATAGAATATAAGATACAAAATAACATCCAATAGACTATAAAATAAAATGAAACAAAAATAACAAAAAAATAACAAAAAATAACACAAAGTAACATGAAATAGAATATAAAATATAAAATTAAATTAAATTAAATGTCAGGCTGTTTAATGCACACAGTTGCATTCCAGCTTCCAAAGGTTTGATTTGTAGTTTTAATACACCTCAAGACTTTCTAGGAAAGCTGGGTGCTTGCCCAATATTGCTGATCAAAAAAACCCCTGAAATGCACAAATTTAAAGTGAATTAAAATGCATAAAAGCAAAAACACAAGACACAGAAATCTTTTTCTTGCTGATGTTTTAGCTCAAAATTAAGTCAGTTTGCTTTGGTGCCATAAAGGAAAGAAATGAAATAATTAAAAGAAACTAAAGAATTCATAATTCATTAATATCTGGGCAGGTTTCTTGGGAATATCCACACCCCACTGCCTATTCCAGTACCTCTTGGATCTGATCCACCAGGTTCTCTGCCCTCTCCACAGTCACATCCTTCATGGACAGCTTCAGAGCTCCCACTCCAGCCTGGTAGGCATTAAACACCTGGAAATAAAAATAGAAAAAAGAGAAAAAATGCTCAGTGCTGCATGAGCCTGGTAGGCATTGAAGGTCTTGAAACAAAAACTGAAAGACAGAAAGATGCACAATGTTCATGGACTCCAGCCTGGCAGGCACTGAAGGTCTTGAAATAAAAACTAAAGACTGAAAGATGCACAATGTTCATGAACTCCAGCCTGGTAGGCATTAAAGGTCTTGAAATAAAAACTAAAAGACTAAAAGATGCACGATGCTGGAGAAGAACAGCAGGAGCTCCTCTCCAGAGCTGCTTCCCAAGCAGGATCCTTGGAGAAACACCAGGACCCGGAGGCAGCTTTATCCAGAGGGATATTCCAGGGGTAAAGTCCCACCCCTCAGGCACAGGCGAGGGAATGGGTGGGAAGGGAGGGGCTGGAGGAGGAGCACGAGGGAGGAGCCCACGGTACCATCTGGTCAGTCTGGGAGGCGTAGATGCGATCCAGGATTCCCTGCACTGCATCCAGCTTGGAATGCAGCTCCTCGATGCGCCGCTCCGTCCTCCGCTTCGACTTGAGGCACCTCAGGGCCTGAGCGGGGACACAAACACACACAGAGCCTCAGCTCAGCCTTGCACACACATCTGGCATTGTCTCCCTTTCCCTGGGATTGGTCCCACTTTGCTGAGTCCAAGAATTCCCAGCGGCACCGTGGGAAAACTGGGATGAAGCTCGAAAAAGGGGGAACAGCCAGGAGTCCTCCAGGCTGCAGCTGAACTCAGGGGGTTCATCCAGGAATTCCTGGATCACTGGGTTGGTATCCAGCAGAAAAATCCTGGATGCCTACTTTGGAAAGGTGAGGGCATCTAAAATATTCCAGTTGGCATCTGCAACGATTCACATTCCTGGTTGCTGAAGTTTCCTTCAGGAAAAAAAAGGAATCATTGTGGAATTTCGTGCTATTAAAAGCAGGTATTTGTAGCTTGCTGCATCCTACAGAAAGGAGGAAAAAGCAGAGAAAGGTTGTGAAATGGGTGTTTGTGTTTGTGCAAAACTTGGCCAGAAATGACCACGTTGAGAAAAAATATTTAACTGACAAATTAAA
The DNA here is from genome assembly GCF_000738735.6 of Corvus cornix cornix. NCBI lineage: Eukaryota > Metazoa > Chordata > Aves > Passeriformes > Corvidae > Corvus > Corvus cornix. The sequence continues at coordinate 1,951,154 of NC_046351.1, read as the reverse complement.
AAAAAAATATTTAAAAAAAAAAAGGGGCAGGAGTTGGATTTTGATGATTCCCAGTGGGTCCCTTCCAGTTCGGGATATTCTGGGATTGGCAGTGTCATAAAAACAAACAGGAATCCCTGAGGCACACACAGAACAAGTGGGTTTAAGAGTTTATTTCCACTTCCCTTCATAGAAATAAAATAAATCCTGATCTTCACCTTAAGGAGAGCTTTGGCCCCACCTGAGCACCCCTGGGTTGAAGCCCCCACGTTTAACCCTGGGCATGATCCAGGACATTTCCCTGGCAGTTCCACTTACCAGCTGCTTCTTCCCAGCTCTACAAGCACTCCTGGCATCCTCTTTACACCTGGAAGATGGAAAAAGAGTGGGAAATTTATTCCTTGGCCAGCAGTGGTTATTTTACACACCACAACCACCCTGTGCCTCGCTCTGAGGGGACCACAAGGGAGCATTTTGGATGTAACCACCCTCAAACCGCTGTTGCTTCCCAGAAATCCTTGAATGCATTCCAAATCCTTGCAAACATTCCTCACAGCCATTCCCTGCACCTTGTTTTCGTGGGGACAGAGGGAACACAGGCTGGAAAAGCTGTCCCAGCACACGGCTGGGACCATTTTGTTTATGAACAGGGAAGAATAACACGAGAACGCAGCTTCTAATTGTGGCCCAACGTTCTACACCCCACAGATGTTCCCACCACCCTTCCCCAAATTACTTCTCTGCTTCCTGGGAAAGGGACTCCACCTTCTGTGACAGCAGCTGCTCACTCTGCATCAGCTGATAAACTCCGATGTCCACGTCGTTCATCGGGGACACCTTGGCGTGGAGGCCTCGGGCAAACTTCACTATCTAAAATTAGATGGGCACAGGCTGGAGTCACTTCCCAAAAATCTGAGCCTTGCACCAGGAATACTTTCACTTGGAAGGAAGGAAAAGGAGTTTTTGCACTCCCCGTTTAGGCCTTGGAGTCATGAGGATGCCCCAGTTACCACAGCGCTTAATATGAAACTAGGCAGGACCAGGGATGAGCAGTGGAAATGGAAAGCCTTAACAGAACACCTGGGAGATTTAAAGCTGTCCCAGGGCTCTGGAAGTGGATAAATGGGAATGTCACACTTCCGAGGACTTCAGAACACTGCAGGGGAAGTGGAATCTCAGAGCTGTAGGTACTGGCAGACAGAAAAAGCTTCCACACAACGTGGAATTCCATGCTGATTCCAGAGGTGTGGAACGTTGTTTGTGTAGTTTGGAGTAGTCACCCTGCAGGATCTGCCAAGCTTTGAACTCTTAAATTAAATAGGAACTATTACAAATGTTTGAAGAACCTGCCATGCAAAAAATGAGGATTTCATGTCACCCCCAACCAGGTAACAACGCTGGAGCACGTGGAATTTACCTTTCCAGACAGAGAGCAGCCATTTTAGCCACCAAAGTTTTCTCTCCAGGCAGATGGAATGCAAGACAGGGATGATACCACCCAAAAGCAGTCACCTTGACCCTGTACCTTCTCTCCGTTCTGTTCCAGGATGGTGACCCTCTTCTCCTTCTGCAGCTGCAGCAGCAACAAGTAGAAGGTCCTTTCATCCGGGCAGAGCCCGGCACAGAGGGAACGGAGCTCGGAGAGGGCGACCACGGGGTGGGAAGAGAGGGCAGAGTTCTGGTAGAGGCGATAAACTTCCTCTGCCTTCTCCTGCAAGGGATCCAGGGATGCTGTCAGCCCACGCAGCATTCCTGCTCTTCCCAAACCCTCCCACACCTCCTTCCTCCCAAACTTGGACACTTCCTATTTTATTCCGGAGGGACTTTCAGAATGAGCTGTAGGGAACTCTCAGAACAGCTGTCCATGAAAACCAAGACTCCGCTCTTGACATTCCCTGAAATGTTGTGGAACAGCACAGGAACCACAAAGGCAATCAATTGGCTTCCCCTGCACTTCCTGGAAATCCCTCCCCAGGTTTGAACCAAATAAAAATTCCTGCCTTTAAAGATTTCCTGCTTTTCTGCTGCACACAGTAACCCAGACACCACAGCAAGGCTTGGGGCTGCTTCTCCAGTCACAGAGGAACAGAGAGGGAAAAGGGGCTGGGACAGGATCCCAGGGCAGATCCAATCCCATGGGAATGCACATGCTCCCAGTGAAAGCAGCTTGGATAATGCCCAGGGAAGCTGGTGGGACATTGGATTACCAGGCTCCATCCCCTGTTCCTCCCTGGAACAGATGGAGCTCGGGCTGAGAGCTCCTCATGTCCTCAGCTCCAGCCTGGGATTCACAGCAAGCTCCCAGCACAGTTCTTGCCTTCCTAGCCAAGCAAGGAATCCTGTCCCTCCTTTCTCTTGGAGACAGTGAAAGGTCATTGTCAGAACCACGGAGTGGTTTGGGAGGGAAGGACCTTAAAGCCCATCCAGTGCCACCCCTGCCATGCCCAGGGACACCTCCCACTGTCCCAGGCTGCTCCAACCTGGCCTTGGGCACTTCCAGGGATCCAGGGGCAGCCACAGCTCCTCTGGGAATTCCATCCCAGCCCCTCCCCACCCTCATAGACAGGAATTCCTTCCCAATATCCCATCCATCCCTGCCCTCTGGCACTGGGAAGCCGTTCCCTGTGTCCTGTCCCTCCATCCCTTGTTCCCAGTCCCTCTCCAGCTCTCCTGGAACCCCTCCAGGCCCTGGAAGGGGCTCTGAGTTCTCCCTGGAGCCTTCCCTTCTCCAGGTGAGCACCTCCAGCTCTCCCAGCCCGGCTCCAGCCCTTGGAGCATCTCCCTTCGTTTCAAGGAACATCAGTAGATCCAACTCACTTCTCACCCTCAAGGTCCTCCATCCATCTCTCTCCAGACTTGGAACACCTCAGGAGCACCAGTGAAGATCTGCTCAACCCTGACCCTTCCTCCCCAGCACACGGAGCGGCTCCTGGTTTTCCTGCAGGTGCACAATCTCGGGAAAGCTCTCAACAACACTCACCTGAAGCAGCTCCACGTAAATCAGAACCTCCTCTTCCTCGGGAATTTTGCTGTCCCCCAGCACGCTGGAGAGGGTCCACTTGAGGGGCTTCAGGATGAAAACTCCCACACCCCACGAGATCCAGCTGCTGTCTACACTGGCCATGAAGTCTGACTCCCTCTGGAGCTTCCCACGTCTAGGGAAAAGATAATTCACATGGAACTGAACACAGTCAGTCTGAACCTAGGAAATCCTCCACATCCTCAATTCCAGTGGCATTTTCTATCACCAGATCCAGCTCAAACTTGAGATCTTATTGCTGGAAGCACACAGAGGTTTCCACTCCTCCTCACCTTCCTCTGGATCCCAAGTGCCTTTTGTTTACTCTTTCTCCCCTTCTGCAAGTTTCTCCCAGCTTTCTGACTCGAAACTGATGAGGCATCAAATGAGGAAATGAACAGGAAGGGTCAGTTTTAGGGTAATCAGCCATTTCTGGATAGTTCTGTTTCTATATTAAATTGCAACAACAGCTTCTCAGATCTCAGGTTTTGATTTTCAGGTCATCGACAGAGCTCCTGCTGTTTTGAGCCTCTTCGAGGTACCCAGGCTCCAGTTCCACAGCACAAAACCTCTGGCTGCAAACATTAGCTCAACACATCCCCCGTGCCCCGGCAGCTGCGGCACCTCAGCATTCCAGGGAACACCACCCCGCTCAACACCAACATTCCTGCGGGATCCCCTGCACAACCTCCTGCGAGCCCCTGGGTGAGCTCTGATTCCCTGTCCAGCTTTACCTCCCACAGGCCTCCCAAATTCCACACACAACACAAACCGCAATTCACAGAATCCCAGATGGGTTTGGGTTGGAGGGACTTTAAATCCCCTCCAGTGCCACCCCTGCCACGGGCAGGGACACCTCCCACTGTCCCAGGCTGCTCCGAGCCCCGTCCAACCCGGCCTTGGGCACTGCCAGGGATGGGGCAGCCACAGCTGCTCTGGGAAACCTGTGCCAGGGCCTCACAGTGCAGAATTCACCCTCCAGGCTGGCACAGCACGGATCCATCGCCAGCCGCATCCCCCTGACACCCCCCACACCCTCCCCAAGGCCGGCCCCGACCTCCTTTACCTGAGCAGCTCCCTGAGGACGGTGCCCAGCCCCAAGGGGACGCTGCCTCGCCGCTCGAAGCCGTTCTGCAGCTCCCTCAGGCACGTCCTCACCGCGCCCCTCTGCCGGCCGCGGGCCAGCACCAGCCCGACCCAGAAGGCCATCTTGCTGTCCCACTCGGTGCTGTTCACCTCGCGGCTCTGCTTGAAGGCCGAGAACAGGAAGGCCATGCGCTCGTCATCCGTCTCCCACTCCGGGGGCAGGTCCCCGGCCGGGGCCGGCCCAGGGGGGGCCTCCCCCGGGCTGCACATCTACGCGAGCCCCCGGCTCGGCCGCGGCCTCCGCCCGGCCCGGCCGCCCGCCGCCTCAGGGGAGACGCGCACGGCGCATGCGCGGTGCCACCCCGCGCCCCCCCCGCCTCACTTGGAGTGGGCCGCGCCGTCCCCCCCCTCAGCTCCCGCGGTGGTACGGCCCGAAGGCACTCAAGGGCTCCGCCCCTAAAACCCCCGGGATCCCGCGTGGTGACGTCATGCGTGACGTCATCGGTGATGTCATCGGGGTGGTGGGGGCGGAGTTTGGGACTATCTGGGTCTATATATAATAATTATATATATAATAGATGCTTCCCATACATATAATATAGAAAGTCTATGTTCTAGAGTATTAATTTTATATTCAACATTCTTCATAATAGTAACATTAATTTAATATTAATTTATTATTATTAATTTTCATCGTATACCACAAAATAATACTTATGATAATAATAGATAATAATAGATAATAATAGAAAATATAATGTACATACAGCATAAACTGTATTATAAGGAAACTTTGTTAATGAATGTATAATGTCACAACCAAATATTAATTAGTATCTAATAATAGGGATATAATATAAGTATATTATATAATACTATATCATAGATAGGATATAATAGAATCTATTTATATTATATAATACATTATAGATAGGATAGAATACTATATTATCATTAATTAATATAGAATGTATCAAATTTGATATGTTATTATATAGTCTATAATAACCTATTATTATTCTATTATATCATATCACAATATATATCATATATGCTTGTATAATATACAATTTATAGAGAATTTTATGTAATATATATATTAAAATATTATAATATATTAGAGAGAGAGCTTTTATTTATATCTGTATAGTCCCTATAGATATAAAAAAGAATGCATATCTTATATAAATATTAATATTAATGTTAATATAATATTAATATAAATATAATATTAATATAGGTATAAATATGATATAGATATAGATATAGAATAAACATAAATATAATATATTGATATTCATATTCATATATGCAGATATGAATATGATTATGAATATGAATATATATGAATACGGATATAATATAAATAAATATAAATATAAATATAAATGTAAATATAAATATAGATACAGATATAAATATAAATATAAATATAAATATAACATAAATTAAATATAAATTAAATGTATATTAAATATAAATATATACCCAGGACACCTCTCCAATGCCTATTATTATAGTTATTATATTATTTTCTATATATAAATATTTGGGACCCCTTTGGCTGGGGTCAGACCCCACCGTGGGTCCCACTCTGGGGCTTCTCATACTTGTCCCTGTGTCCTCCTGACCCAGGCAGGAGCAGCCCTGTTCTCTGCTCCATGGAATCCTGGAATTCCAGACTGGTTTGGGTTGGAAGGGACCTTAAATCCCATCCCATCCCATCCCACCCCATCCCATCCCATCCCATCCCATCCCATCCCATCCCCCATCCATCCCATCCCATCCCATCCCACCCATCCCATCCCATCCATCCCATCCATCCCCATCCCCATCCCATCCCATTCCCCATCCACCATCCCATCCCATCCACCCCATCCCATTCCCATCCCATCCCATCCCCATCCCATCCCATCCCATCCCCATCCCACCCCATCCCATCCCACATTCCCTATCCCACCCCATCCCATCCCATCCATCCCATCCCACCCATCCCATCCCATCCCATCCCATCCCTCCACCCCCCCATCCCATCCCTCCCATCCCATCCCATCCACCCCATCCCATCCCATCCATCCACCCCATCCCATCCATCCCATCATCCCATTCCCATCCATCCCACCCCATCCATCCCATCCACCCATCCCATCCCATCCCTTCCCTTATCCCAGCTGCCTCCAAGCCCGTCCAGCCTGGCGCTGGACACCTCCAGGATCTGGGGGCAGCCACAGCTTCCCTTCCCTTCCTTCCCTTCCCTTCCCTTCCCTTCCCCTTCCCTTCCTTCCCTTCCCTTCCCTTCCCTTCCCTTCCCTTCCCTTCCCTTCCCTTCCCTTCCCTTCCCTTCCCTTCCCTTCCTGTCCCTGCATCCCCCAGCCCCAAATCTGGGATTTTCCAGAGCAGGACTCAACGCTGCTGAAAAAGCGGGAAGCAAACAGGATCCTCTGGAATTTAGGGAAAAGCCAAGCAGCCCTCAGCGAGTCGGGACACGGAGCTGCTGCCATGGGGAAGGGACTTTCCGAGGCTGCTGAGCCGGCCTGGAGCTCACGCCAGGCTCTGGCAGCCGCGGGTGGAGCTGCTTTCCTCTCATCCCCGTTTTTTCCACACTCGGAGTCTGATTCAAAGTGTCTTGGGGAGGAAAAGGAATTGAAATTGGAATGAAAAAGCCAGCGATGGTCTGAATTCCCCAGAATTCGGTGACACCACCTTGGCCCTGCTCCGCTGGCCAGCCCCAGATGCTGCAGGGACGGCAGCAGGTCCCAGAGCTGCCTCTAAAGCGATCCATGGAAATCAGGGAATGACTCAGCACACGCAGGGTTTATTTTTAGCTCATTCCAAGCTGACATTTCTTATTAATCCCTCCACTTCTAGCCCCAAAAGAACACCATTTTGTGCCATTCCCACCTGAGGGGCTGGGATTGCTCCCACCAGAATCCAGCCTTGCTTTAAGGAGGGCAAGTTCTGGGTGTTATCAGGGACAAAAAAACCGCTGATCCAGGAAGGAAAGGGCAGCACGGGATCACGAGGCTTTGTTCAAAGGAGGCCCGCGGGGCTCTGTTTGTCAACCTGAGGGATTTGGCCTTGATCCGGAGGCGGCTGGAGCAGGCATCACATGTTTGGGGGTAAAAAGAGCCAAGGATGATCTGATCCTGCGCTGCTCCGGATGAGAAACTCCCCGGAGTGGATGGATCCCAGCTGGAAGCTCAGCAGCCCCACACGGCTGCTCCCCCGCAGCGGGATGGGGAGAGATTCGGGAGTCCACGTGGGAGAGGAAGAGACACTGAGATAGGAAATGCGGCTGTGGAAAAAAAACATGATGTAGTTTACAAGATATAAATTAAAACAGATTGGCTGGAGAAGGTATGCACGTGCTCTGAGAAATTTGGGATTAAAGGAATGCAAACCAAGGAATTCCTTCCCGGCTTCCCATGGCAGGCAGGTGCTCAGCCCTTCCCAGGGAAAGCAGGGATCCAGCACATGAATCTGGGAAGATAAATCCCGTCATTCCAAACGTTCCTGCTTCCCCTCTGCCCTTCCTGGGAAAGCAGGGATCCAGGGATCCCTGTGTTTGGGAAGATAAATCCCGTCATTCCAAACGTTCCTGCTTCCCTCTGCCCTTCCTGGGAAAGCAGGGATCCAGCACACGAATCTGGGAAGATAAAACCCATAGTCCCAAACATTCCTGCTTCCCTTCTGCCCTTCCTGGGAAAGCAGGGATCCAGCACACGAATCTGGCAAGATAAATCCCATCATTCCAAACGTTCCTGCTTCCCTTCTGCCCTTCCTGGGAAAGCAGGGATCCAGGGATCCCTGTGTTTGGGAAGATAAATCCCATCATTCCAAATATTCCTGCTTCCCTCTGCCCTTCCCAGGTGAGGCCCCACCTCAGAGCTGGCCTGGGACACAGCACAGGAAGGACATGGAGCTGCTGGAGTGATTCCAGAGGGGGATTCCCGAGGGATGGAGCAGCTCTGCTGTGAGGAAAGGCTGGGAGAGCTGGCATTGTTCACCTGCAGAGGATTTGGGGTGGCCTCATTGTGGCCTTGCAGTGCCTGGAGGGAGGAAAGCGGGAGAGAGACAATTTCTGAGGCATGGAGTGCCAGTGATGCCTTTTCCTGGTCTTAAAATCAAGAGTCAGCCACGGTTAGAAGGGGAAAAGGGATTTTACCTTGGGATTTCTTGTAAGGATCCTTAGGTGCACACGGCCAGGTCATGTGCATCGAGATGCACCCCGCCAAGTGTGCCCCCAAAGATCGGGAAGAACATTATAGGTTTTTACTAATTAGCAGATCTATCAAAGATTCCCCAATGAGAGGCTCAAGTGAGCCCCCCTCCCCAAGGAACCTTCCCCTGGCTGGTTCTATCTTGGCTTACAGAATGTGTTCTGGAGAGCACCTTGGGCTCTGGGGCACACTGATCCCTGGCTACGAAGCTTCTAAAATGTTGAGTCTCTCAGCTTGACAAACAAGTCCAAGAGTGCAGGCAAAAAGCACTGGGAATACAGAAGCTGTAAAAAGGTCTAACAGGGGTATAAAAGAAAAGGCAAAAAATCTTCATGGCATCACCAGGACACAGGGAACGGCTTCCCACTGCCACAGGACAGGGTTAGGTGGGATATGGGGAAGGAATTCTTCCCTGTGAGGGCGGTGAGGGGCTGGGATGGAATTCCCAGAGCAGCTGTGGCTGCCCCTGGATCCCTGGAAGTGCCCAAGGCCAGGCTGGAGCAGCCTGGGACAGCGGGAGGTGCCCCTGGGCATGGCAGGGGTGGCACTGGATGAGTTCTAAGCCCCCTTCCCAATGCCCAACCCATTCCACGATTCCATGATTCTCCACCAGCGTTACCCTGCTGAACATTCCCGTGGCCAGGGATGCGTCCTGTCCCAGCTGTGTCCAGTCCCAAAGTCTCGTTTCCTGTCCCGCTGGAAGCAGGAAAAGCCGTGAGGTTGTGCGGCCCCGCTCAGCAGCACCGAGAACGCCTCGCTGTGAACGACCCCGGCTTCAGCACAGAGCCCAAAACAGCTCCCGTGAGCAAAACTCAACAACTCTGGGCTCCCTCCCCAGCCCAAACTGGCACAACCCCTCCTGGGATTTCAGCTCTGGGAAAAGAAAACCAAACAAAAAAACCCCAGTGGTATAAATTAATTAACGAGATAGAAATGAAACCGGAGATTGGCTGGAGAAGGAATCCACGTGCTCTGAGAAATTCGGGATAAAAAATCCAGGGTGTCCTCAGGGTTTAACTCCCCAAACCCAATTTTTAATTTGCCTCTGGAGCTGGGGTTTGGGTATGGGGTTTGGGTCTGGGGTTTGGGTACAGGGTTTGGATACGGGGTTTGGGTATGGGGTTTGGGTGCAGGGTTTGGGTACGGGGTTTGGATATGGGGTTTGGATACGGGGTTTGGATACGGGGTTTGGATACGGGGTTTTGCAACACCCTCACCCTCTCCTTCATCCCAGAGCTCCTTTTAAGTCCTGGTTCACGGAGAGGGAATGGAGGAGGGAAAAGATCTGAGTCCAGCCTCTGCATTCCCTTTTCCTTTCCCCCGTTTCTAGGGCTCTGGGCTGGCAGGGGAACGACAAGGGCTCCTTTAAATGGTTTATTGCCCATGGGCTGCCTGCTCGGAGGTTGGGAAGCTGCCTCAGGAAAGGGGAAGGGAGAAAGGATGAAAAATCCACCTGCTTGCCCCGAGCACCTCCCAAACCCCAAAAATAAAGCAGGCGAAGGGAGTGAGGGCAGAAATCTGAGCCCCCCTCGCCGCAGAGGGGAAACTGAGGCACGGAGGGCTGGGGTGCTTTGCCCAGGCTTGCCCAAGGAGGGAAGGAATTGAGCTCCATTCTCGTGCAGTTCACAGACTGCAAGAGGGTTTTTTTTTTTTAATTATTTCTCTGTTTCAAAGAGGAACTTGGAATTTATGAGACAAATAACTCATTTGGCGGGGGGGTGGAGGGGGGGAGAGGTCAAAATTATCGCGTGGCCTCAGCTCCCTCGCAGGCACCAAAACAGGCGGGAGGGAACAAAGAACTGGAGGTAAAACTGAGGCGTGATGCTCAAAAACAAAACCAGAACGGTCACGTACCCCAGAGCGGGCTGAGGGCCACGGCTCCGAGCGAGCCGCTCTGGGACGGGAGATTAGAGCCTCCCACAGCCCCAGCTTTGGCAGAGCGGGATGTTGGACAAACAGACGCTGAGTCAGACGGGACAGGAACATTTGGAGGGTCTGAAGTGGCAGCGTGTGCCACAGGAGGAGCCTGTGTGGGGTTACCCATTAGCTGTGAGCAGGCTCAGCTTCCCCAGTCACCCGTTTGTTATTGCTCCGTTCCCTGGGGGAATTTCAGGCTCCAGCCCTCCCTTCTCTCCACGGCCAGCCAAGCTCCAGCTCCAACCCTCCCGCTCGTTTCATTCTCCCCTTGCAGCAGAACTGAGCAAGCCAGGGGAGGATTGAACACCCCAAAACCACGCTGGGTCCCCGCTCTTCTTCTCAACGTGCCCAATTTCCCCCCAGGGTGGTGTTGGGGAGCAGCCTCCTGGCTCCAGGGGATAAGCAGGCTGGGGGTGATAAGGCCTGGAGGTCTGGCCCTGGCAGATAAACACAGACCCCTTTCTCACCCAGACAGCCTGCCCAAAATCCACCCGACATGGAAGCCGCAGTGCTTCCTCCAGGAGAAGGAACGATGTGTCTGCCCAGTGTCCCACTCCTGGGGATGGCCAGGCACTGGGAGGGGGTGGCCCTGCTGACCTCTCTCCACAGCTTAAACCCCCTCAGGCCGGACCCTGAGCCGCCCTTGTCCGGAGAGGTGTGTAAATACCTCCCTGTGGTTTGTCAGCGCAGATAACTCAGGGCGGTTTTGTAAATGGGGAGACTGAGACAGAAAAACCCTGAGGCTTCCCAACAAGTGTTTGGTGGGAGGAGGATGGGATCCCGGGCTCTGGATGCTGAGGGTCTCCCACTGCTGGGATTGATGCCTTAGGTTTGAGCTTTTATATTTTCAAGCCCTGCACTGCCTGCTGTGTAACTCTGGAGTTTCCTGCAGCCTGTTCACTTCTGCTCTCTGTGCTGGGCAGACATAACAAAAGCCTCTCCGGGCCTGCTCTCCAAGGACACCCAGACTGTCCTAGGCCCAAAATGTGTAAACCAAAAGCCTTTGAGAAGGGGCTGAGCTTGGGGAAACTCCATCATTAACTGAAGCTTTAATTGGGAATTAACCCTGCTATGCAAAGAACCAAACCTATAAAAGTGTGAAGAACTCGTGACCTGGGGCCCACCTTGGGGCCCATCTGGGCAGTGGCCTCTGGCTCCCAGGGGTACCTTTGAAAGCCTTTCACATAAATACCCACCTTATTTCCTTACTTCTGTCCAGGCTCTGTTTTGAGGTGGCCTCTCAAGGCATCAGCTTGGCCTGGGAGCCGGGACAAACCGCGGGGCAAACTGCGACGTTCCACCTCCGTGTGCCCCTTCCCGCACATCCCGATTTATCCCGGCTGACTTCAGGCACGGCAGCTCCCTAAAGAGCATCAGGCTGAATTTTCAGAGAGAGGGTGAACAGGGTCCTGCCCCATCCCATTTGCACATTTATTAGCATTTAGTCCTAGGCCTAAACCTCATCCTAGTTCTGGCCTAACTGCAAAATGAATCATTCTCTAAGGACTGCGGTGACTTCAGCTGCAGTCAGTGGTATCCAAAGCACAGAGCACATGGTTTTGGTTAAACAAAAGGCCCTGCATACTTTTTGGGGCTCGTAATAGAAGTACCCACCCAGGAAATGAGCAGGAACGCTTCTTCTCCTCGAAATCACACTTCAGCTTCATTAATGGTGGTTGAAATAATTCCCCATGCAAGGAGACAACCAGATGGCCACTGTTTGATGAGTGCAGTCACCAAAGAGAATATCCCAAATATCCACATCCTGCATGGACGAGCTCTGATCCTACCGATGCAGTTGGATCCAAGGAGCCTTCCTGCCTTCCTGCTGGTGGGATGATGGGCTCAGCAGCCCCTTGGCACCCGGGTTGTGGACGCACGGAGCCCTTTCCCTGGCGAGCAGCATCTCCCTGGTGAGCAGCATTTTCCCTGTAACCCTGCCTTAGCGCTGGCCCTGTTTTCAGGGACACCTGGAATGTGTTACCTGCACATTCCTCTGCCTCCGGCACTGCTGAGGAAAGCAGCGCTGCAAACTTTTTAACAGCCTCCGGTGAGTCACCGGGGAGGCGACAGGAAGGGACCTCGGGACTAACGCAGAGTTCAGGACTAGGAAAAGATTAACAAGCTTTCTTTGCCTCGGCTTTCTCTCAGAATCACGATCCTGGAACAGACCTGGAAACCTCTCCTGGAGCCCCTTTAGGTACTCGAAGGGGCTCTGAAGTTTCCCGTGCCTGTCCTTCCCAAAGCCCCTCCATTCCAACACTCCCGGCAGCCATCCCACCGCACCTCCACCATCCCAGTAAGATCAGACTTTTCTTGGAATTAATTTTTCTCCCGTGATAACGTGCAGCAGCAGAGCCGTTTGTGTAACAGCAGAAAGTCCAAAGATTTAACTTTTTACGGGTTTTTTTCCCCTCCATTTCGAGTTCTATCCCACAAAAAAAAAAAAAAAAAAAAAAACCCAAAAAAAAAAAAAAACCACAAACGAGGCGGAATTTCCCCACTTCCCAGCTCAGGGGTGAGACGGCGAGCTTCTGCAAGGCTGCCGTGCTGTGCCTTTGCACCTTGAACCCCACCAGAATCCGGGGATTTCTCACCAAGGCACTGTCCCCTCAACCCCCTTCTCCCGGAACACAAAACCCCCGCGGCTTTGCTCGGTCGAGCCCGATGAGTGATAGGAAAAAAATGCAAAATGGAGGGAGAAGCAACACCCTGAGGAATCATTCCTGAGGGCTCCCGTGTGGTTCAGGAGCTTCGAAAGTGATTTGGTCACTTGAGGTGTGAGCGATAAAACGAGAAAATAAGTGACGCTAAAAACCAAAAGTTCTGTGAAAGCCAGTTCAGCTTCTCGGGCAAACCAAACCGCACATGAAAACCTCCTGCGGTTTCCCCCGCGGAAGAACACGCTGAGGCTGCACAGAGGGGACCTGCGCTGGGACAGCCCCTTTTACCTCCTCTTCCTCGGTGTCCCGCCCCACTGCTATAAAAATTCCCCCTCCCGGCCTGAGCTGTCCATTCTGCCGACGCCGTGGTTTGGAGCGGCTGTCCCAGAGCGGTGTCGGGACCTGACCCACTCCGTGCCCGCTCCGTGCCCGCTCCGTGCCCGCCTCCGCGCCCGCTCCGCGCCCGCCCTGCGCCTCTGCGCTCTCCGCTCACGATGCGCCGGCTTCCGACGGCGCTGCCTCCCTCTGCTGCTGCTGGTCACGGTGAGTGGGGACGGGGCTCGTGGGGCCCTGGGGACCCTCCGGGAGCGCGGCCAGGGGGTCCGGACCCGGGTCGGGGCTGCGCGGTGCTGTCGCGACATGCCCGGGCTTGCAGCGCCGTGAAGGGGCTCGGAGCGGCGGGGTGGGACGGGGTCCGGCGAGGGGCTGGGGGGGGGTGGGAAAGGTGAGGAGGGGATATCGGGGTGTTTGGGGGCTGCCCTGGTGAGGGTTCAGCCAAGCGGCGGGGGCTGTGTGAGTGAGGGGTGCCCCTGGATGGAGGTGGGGGGGGGTGTGGGGTTACCTGGGGGGCAGCGGCGGATGGGAGGGCGCCTTTCCCAGCGATTGAAGGGCTCGTGTGAGTCGGGGGAAACTGGAGCGTCGGGGGGGCTCACCTGCTCCGGGGGTCGTGGGGGAGCTGGGGGGGGCTCACCTGGTCTGGGGGCGTCAGGGAAAGCAGCGGCGGTGGGGCTCACCTGGCCCGGGGGATGGGGGGGTTGAGGCGATGGGGCCAGGGGGGTTCACCTGGGCAGGTGGGCACCAGGGGGCTCAGCTGGGCCCGGCACAGAGGGGTGGGTTCAGGGTATAGGGAGGACGTGAGGCTGAGGCCGGGGGCGGGGGGAAGCAGCAGCCTGGAAGGGGAATGGGAAGCGATGGGAAAGGCGATCTCACGAGCACACGGCCCGGCGGGGACGGGGAACGGTGATTACAGGCTGCAGGCTGGACCTGGGGCTCGGCTCCCAGGGTAGGGGATTTCCACTCCCTTCGCTCCAAAGCCGAGTTTGCCAGCTCCTGTGGATGTTTTAGCACATCGGGTTGGGATGCGGGCGGCTCGGGGCTGGCCGGTGCAGGAATGCAACTCGCCCGAATGACGACCAAACCCGTGGCACAAAGTTTGAGGATCGCAAACTCCGCCTGGGCATATCATAGCTCCCCGTGGATTGGATGCTGGAGAGTCGGGAAATACCTGAAGTATTCACTTGAAGTCGGGAGGATCCTGCCCTGGGTTTTATTCCAGAGATCTTGCCCTGACTTCTCTCCCGGGGCTGGCCTGTAACCCCACGGCCCTGACGGAGTCCGGCGTGCTCTGCTCCCGCAGCGCTGGAATTACATCAGCACCGCCCATTAACAGGTTTTTAGTGGGAGCTTCTCATCCAGTTCCTTCTCTGCATTTTTTAGCGGAGTTTATTTAGACTGGCCTGATAAAGTCAAGCCTTACTAAACCCATCACCGAAGGCCACGCTCGTAACAGCGTCGTTTATTTTACTTTTTATCCTCCTTTTTTAATAAAGGGGGAGGGGAGCTGCTCGGGCTGATGATTCACCGTGTCATGGTACGATATTGCGTCGGTGTGTCCTCTTTCTCTTGCATCACGACCTGGACACAGGCCACAGGTTTCTGAGGATGAGTGCCCTGGATCACTCAGTTTGCTGGAGCTCAAATTCCACGTGCAGGAATTCCAGGGGAAAATCCCCGCCTGCATCAGCCCCATGTCCTTGGAGCAGATGACATCAGGTGTCTGCCCGGCATCTCTTTTAGCCCTGGTTCTCTCGTGCTGCCTTCAGGGGCTGCGGGGTGTTTCATCCATGTTCATGTCGGGAGCTCAGCGAGGGGTCTGTCCTCACCTGCAGGGTCCAGCTCCTTTTGGGATCACCTCGGGAGAAAAACAAATTGAGGATGGAAGCAGAGAAAGCTCAAAGCTTGATGCTTTCCCGAGCTGTTTCTCCAGACTTGATCCCCCAGAAGGAAGAGGCTGATGAGGGATTCCCGTGGTGCCTCTAATTCCTCTGCCTCCAGGCTTTCTTGGGTTGTTTACTGTGGGTGAAAACTCCTGAATTCTACCGTGGCTTGCCTGTGATGCCTCGATGTGGCTCCTGAAAACAGAGGCCAGACGAGAGTCAGAAAATAAAAGCAGGGATTGATTTGTGGGGCCTTTAAAGGTTCACCCTGGGCAGGCCAAAGGCTCCACCCAAGATGGACTCCGGGTTCCTCAGCCTTTTATAAGTTTGACCCATTTGCATATCAGGGTTAATTCTCCAATTCTAACCTCCGTTAATGATGTAATTACCCCAAGTTTGCCTCTCCTCTTCAGAGGCTTTTAGTTCACACATTTTGGGGGCTGGGACAATGGAGGTGTCCTTGGAGAGCAAACCTAGCGAGGGTTTGTTATGTGTGACCAGCACGAGAGAGCAGCAGCTGAGAGGCCACAGGAAACCTCAGAGTGACCCAGCAGGCAGCGCAGGATTGGAGAAATGTAAAAGTTCAAACCGAAGGCATCACCCACGGCTGGATTTTCCAACCGGTGGTTTGGTCAGGGATGGCAGCAGGGGTGGGTGCTGTGGGCTGATAACTTTATCGTGCACTTGTTGCTGCTCCCTGTAGAGCCGTGAGATCCCACGGCCGAGGGGCCTTTCCAAACTGCCGAGAGCGCCGTGCTGTCGCTGTGATCACCCTCACAGCGTGGCACAGTTCAACAGGCAACAAACATGGATTTTTTTCCCCTTGGGGACAGCATGGAAGTGGGACAAATTGTCCCTTTGCTCCCAGGATTTCCAAGACCAGAGTGGGTGAAGCCCTTGTGGCTGAAGCTCCTCAAGTGAATAAAAAAAAGCACTTTACAAACTTGCGAACGTTCCTAGCTGGGGAAAGAGAAGCAGAGCCAGGACCTGGGAGATGTAGAGCCAGAAGGCGTTGGAGGGACATGGATTTGATCCCTCCAAGTCAGAGTCCGGAGCTGGCCCCGTTCCCGGGCTGGCCGGGGCGCGGGGGCTCTGTGGTGGGCTTTGTCCTCGCCGTGGCCTGGCCGGTGTCAGTGGTGGCTTTGTGGCTCTGCGTCACCCTCTGCAGCCCCGTGACCGTCCCCGACCTGCTGCAGCCAGTTTTGCCTTGTCCTGGCACGGGAAGTGTCCGGAGAGGAGGCGGGACCGGTGCTGGGACAGGGGACAGGACGGCGTCTCTATTGTTTGAGCCATTCCAGGCAGCTCCTGACTCACGGGGGAAATATTGCTTTAAAAGGCAGATTTTACCCTCCGTGTTGGGGAGGGATGGGGGGGGGGGAGGGAAGTACCTCCTGCAGCCCATGTCAGTCCCTGCCACCCGGGGTGGAGGGGCAGGTGCTGGAGGGCAGGTTTATATCCATGGATATCCGTGGGGCAGGTTTATATCCATGGATATCCGTGGGGCAGGTCCATATCCATGGATATCCATGGGGCAGTGCTGTAGGGCAGGTTTATATCCATGGATATCCGTGGGGCAGGTTCATATCCATGGATATCCATGGGGCAGTGCTGTAGGGCAGGTTTATATCCAAGGATATCCGTGGGGCAGGATCATATCCATGGATATCCGTGGGGCAGGTTTATATCCATGGATATCCGTGGGGCAGCCCTGTGCTGGCTCAGACACCAATGGCATTGTCCCCACTGGGGACACTGAGGTGCCCAAAACTCCCCCAAAGCCTGAGGGGACAAATGCTGGCATCGTCCCCCCGCAGTGACCCGGCCAGGGCGGAAGGAGCTGAGGCAGCAGAAAAAGGGCGTGGAGAGCTGGCGGAAATGTGCCTTTTCTTCCTGATCCACGGCAGGATCAGAGGGAAAACGCAGGAACACGAGGCCGTGCTGTCCCCTGGGAGCCCAGAGCGACAACCATGGGGTTTCTTGTGGGCACCTTCCAGCCTTGACACGGGGCCGGTTTCCTCCCACAAACCCGTTCCTCTTCCCGACTCTCCCCTTCCACTCGGGGCTGTTGGTGTGCTCAGAAATTGGGGAAGGAAAAGGGGTCATCAGCGCCTCTTTGCCCTGCTGATAACCGGGCACCTGGAATTCCCCTGCAATCCTCCCGACCTCCTCCGGAGGCTTTGCCAAGGAAAAACCGGCCCTGGTTTGGAGGAAGTGCCTTTGGCTGAGTCAAGGGGAGGTTTGGCCGCTGGCTCCGGCAGCTCTGAGCCATCCCGGAGCTCCTCTCCCACTTCACTGGGCACAGCAGCTCTCGCCCTTCCCTTTCTCCCCTTGCCCCGTGGGTTGGGGTGGTTTTTAACCCAAGTTTTTTCTGTATTTTTGAACAGGCGGCTACTTTGGGAACCAGTGCTGTCACACCGAGGAGCAGGGACAGCTTGGATCTCCTGGATCAAGGCTGGGGAGGGAAGGACGATTACTACCTGGCGGCCAATGGCCTCTCTTGCCAGAAGTGCCCTTCAGGTGAGGTGGTCCCAGTGCTGATCCCACCTCTGCAGCCTCTCTGTGCTCCTGTTCCGTGTCCTCGCTCCTCCTGAGGGGCAGGACAGCTCCAGCTCCCCCCTGCTCCACTGTCAGGGATCTCGGCACTCATTATGGGAATATTTTCCTTTTGTTGGCTCCTCATTTGCCTCTGAGCTTTGCTGGTGGTGGAATCACAGAATCCTTCAGCTTGGAAAAGCCCTCCAAGGCCACCAAATCCAGCCTGTGCCCGATCCCCACCTTGTCACTGCCACTTCCATCATTCCTTGGACACTCCCAGGGATGGGGACTCCAAGCCTCCCTGGGCAATTCCAAGGCCTGGCCACCCTTTCCATGAGGAAATTCCTGCTGCTGTCCACCCTGAGCCTCCCCTGGCCCAGCCTGAGGCCGTTCCCTCTCCTCCTGTCCCTGTTCCCTGCGAGCAGAGCCCGACTCCCCCGGCTGCCCCTCCTGTCAGGGACTTGTGCAGAGCCACAAGGTCCCCCCTGATCCCCCTTTGCTCCAGGCTGAGCCCCTTTCCCAGCTCCCTCAGCCTCTCCTGGGGCTCCAGCCCCTTCCCCATGTGCTCAGAGTTGCCCTTTCTCCTCAGGCACCTACGTTGCAGAGGAGTGTAAAGAACAGAACAGCTCTGGCAGGTGTGTGCCCTGCGAAGATGGGGAGTACATGGAATATCCAAACGCCCTCCGGCAGTGCCGGGACTGCAGGAAGTGCAGGGAAGGTATGAGCTGGAGGGGGGGAGGTGGGACCAGGGCTGATGGCTCAGGCTGGGTCCAGCTGAGCTCTCTAAGAGCACAGTGTCACCTGCAGTGTCCCCAGAGAGTGGCTGGGGCTGGAATTTGTGCAGACCTCCTACATCTGTTGTGCAAAGCTTGGACACGAGACCTCCGCAAGGAGCAGGAGGACGAGGCCCCCAGCAGCACTGGAAGCTGCTGGTGGAGTTTGATCCAGGCACTGCTTTTCCCTTGGTACGGGCAGCTGTGGGGCAGGAAAGGCTGAAACTCAACAGCAGGGAGTGACCTGCTCCTGCCCGGCCCTGCGGCTCAGCTGGGGTCGGAGCGGAGGAGCCGGGATGGAGCCGGGTCCCCTCTGTCCCCCAGATCAGGTGGAGGTGAATGGCTGCCAGCCCACCAGGAACACGGTGTGTGCCTGCAGGAACGGCACCTTCTGCCCGCCCGACCACCCCTGCGAGATGTGCCAGAAGTGCCAGCCCAGGTGGGTCGAGTGACGCGGTGGCTGTTTGGTGACACGGTGGCCATCGGGTGACACAGTGGCCGTCGGGTGACACGGTGGCTGTGGGTGACGCGGTGGCTGTGGGTGACGCGGTGGCCGTCGGGTGACACGGTGGCTGTCGGGTGACGCGGTGGCTGTGGGGTGACACGGTGGCCGTCAGGTGACGCGGTGGCTGTCGGGTGACACGGTGGCTGTGGGGTGACGCGGTGGCTGTCGGGTGACATGGTGGCCATCGGGTGACGCGGTGGCTGTGGGGTGACACGGTGGCTGTCGGGTGACGCGGTGGCCATCGGGTGACATGGTGGCCATCGGGTGACGCGGTGGCTGTGGGGTGACACGGTGGCTGTCGGGTGACGCGGTGGCTGTCGGGTGACACGGTGGCTGTGGGGTGACGCGGTGGCTGTCGGGTGACGCGGTGGCTGTGGGGTGACACGGTGGCCGTCGGGTGACAGGGTGGCCATCGGGTGACGCGGTGGCTGTGGGGTGACACGGTGGCTGCCAGGTGACGCGGTGGCTGTCGGTGACGTGGTGGCTGTCGGGTGACGCGGTGGCTGTCGGGTGACGGGGTGGCTCCCATGTGACGGGGTCCGTGCTGGAGCGTTGCCTTTTTGCCAGCCTGGGAATGAACCTCTGGGTGATTTTAGTGAGGAGATATTATAAAAATGGGTCTTTATTTGGAGGCCTCCAGGGGCAGTTATGGAGGAGCTCCACAAAAGTCTGCTCACATGGGGCGAATACAGTTTTTATAGGTTTTAGGAAATTAGTGTAATTGATAAAAAAGCACCAATTAGGAGGACGGGTGGTGGTGCAATTTCCCCTCAGGTCAAGCGCCTTCTCTGGAGCCCCCCCCAGCACTGGCTGTACTTTCTCCATGAAATGTATCCCCAAGAGTTGTTCTCAACCTTGGTAGCCAGGAAGAACCAGGATAGGATAAAGACCTTGTGCTCTGCGGCGCTCAGAGCTCTGGAATTCGTTTTGTCTTTTTGCTTAGGGAAAGGCCATGGAAAATTCCTGGGAAAACTGGCCACTGATACAATGATCCACAAACACACGTGTAAAGAACACAGGGAATATATAAGGAAAAAAAAACAAAAACCAAAATGGCATCAGAGCTGCAGCTGCTGAGCCCGCCCTGTCTCCCCCTCTCCCAGGTGTCCCGAGGGTCAAGTGGTGCTGAAACCCTGCACACCCTACAGTGACCTCCAGTGCGGTCCTGCCACGGACACCGGCTCCACCCGTGAGTGGGGGAATGCTGGGGGAGGCCAGACGGGCTGAGGGGTGGGGGTGGCAGCTGCTGCTGAGGGGAAACCCGGAGCAAGCTGCCCACACCCCTGTTTTATCTGCTTTAGACTCCTGGACCATCCCGGTCGCGGTCGCGATCCTGCTTCTGGCTGCAATCTGCTTCTGGTGGTGCTGCTGCCGCTCCCCAGGTGGGTGCAGGGGACCCCCGGAGCACCCGCCTGGGCCAGGGGCTCTGCACCGGTGTGGGCTGGGTGGGAAGAGGGCCCTGCCTGGAGGAAGAGGGATCACAGCCCTGTTTCCATCTTCCAGGGGATGGGAGACGCTCGAGCAGGAGGCCCTACGAAATGGTGGTGAGTTCCCGGGGTGGCAGCAGGGGATGGCTCTGCCTGTGGGGTGGGGTGAGGTCCCCCTTGCCCTCTGCTCCCCATGTGGCCAGCAGCTCCTGGGAGGGCTGGAGGAGCAGGGGATGAGGTTCATCCAGGAATTCCTAGGAAGGCTGGAGGAGCAGGGGATGGGTCTCTTCCAGCTGTTTCTGGGAAGGCTGGAGGAGCAGGGGATGAGGTTCATTCACAGCTCCTGGGAAGGCTGGAGGAGCAGGGGATGAGGCTCATCCAGGAATTCCTAGGAAGGCTGGAGGAGCAGGGGACGAGGCTTCTCCCTTTAGGGTTGTGGGAGAGCTGGGCCAAGCAGAGGAGGCTCTCTGGGAGTGCCCTGGGTGCTTCCAGCCCCCTCCTCAGTGCCATTAACCCTTCCCTGGCGGCAGTGCTGGCACATGCAGGGTCTCCAGTGGAGATCCCAGGGTAGGGGAGGGCTTCAAGCTCAGGATGAGCAGGTGATCCATGCCCTTGGATCCCAGGGTCCTGCCTTCCCTGGGTCACCCACCACGGTTTGTGCTTCTCCCCTGGCACAGACCTCCATGTTCCGGAAGCTGCCGTGGTACACAGGGACGGGGGACAATTCCATCAACGAGCGCTTGCAGAGCCAGCAGCAGCACCCGGTGGCAGAGCCCTTGGTACGTGAATGGCACCCTCTGCCCCTTCGTGCTCGGCCACGATCTGATCAGCCTGGGGGGCTTCCAGGGCTGGACCACTCAGGGAGGTGGTGAAGGGTCTCTTGGTGGGATGAGGGTGGTGAAATCAGCTCGTTGCAGTCGAGTGCCAGAGCCCTCGGAGGGTTTAACGCTGATGCTGAGCAAACGCAGCTCGTGTGTCCCCCATCTCGGGGCCTGCTGCCGTCCCAGAGCCAGGAAACACGGATGTCCTGGGGGTGGGGGGGTGGTGGTGTCCTGCCCCAACAGCCCCAGGAGAGAGGGAGAGGGTCTCCAATCCCCACAGATCACACACTGGTGCTGGGGCTTGGTGGGTGCTGCAGGACATCGCCATTCCGGGAGTGAGACCGCCATTCGGGGAGTGACACCGCCATTCCGGGAGTGACATCGTCATTCCAGGAGTGACATCATCATTCCAGGAGTGACACTGTCATTCCAGGTGCCGCAGAGTGGGAGTGAGAGACCCAAGAGGAAGCTGGTTCCAGCGCCAGAGACTGACCCCAAATGCGGTAAGTGCTGGGGCCCAAGGGATGTGTGTGGGGCTGAGATTCCTGCCCCGGCTCGGCCCCTTCTGAGCTGTCCCCTTCCCCTGCAGTGCTGCGGCTCTCCTTTTACATCTTTGCCAAAAAGATCCCCATGGACAACTGGAGGAGATTTGGCCGCAACCTGCACCTGGAGGAGAATGACATCGTCCTGGACAGGACGGAGGACGCCTTCTACCAGATGCTCTACAAGTGGCAGAATAGGGAAGGCACCAAGGCCTCCGTGAACACGCTGCTGGAGACCCTGGACCAGCTGCACCTGGGTGGGGTGGCAGAGGACATCTCCTCCACGCTGGTCAACAATGGGACCTTTCAGTACGAAACGAGCTGAAGGGAGCGGGGTGGAACCTGCGCCTCCCTCCTTTGAGCTAAATCCATGAAATACCTCCCAGAACACTTGAATTTTATCTGCTCATAGCTCTGCTGTGGCTCCTCTCCTTCTGAAGCCATCACAGAGTTCAGCTGAGCCAGGAGGAGCTGATCCCTACACCAAGTACGAGCCTCGGGGTCCCCCCTCTGCTGGAGTTACAGGTTCGACGTTGGTGCTTCCTTGGTGACATCCAAGCTGGTTTCTGGATTTCACTGGGTCAGAGCGAAAAGTCTCAAATCATTTCAAGCTGCTCCTGGGACCACCTCGCTCGGAAGCGCCGGTACTACCCGGATATCCTCGGGATCAGCGCAGAGAAGGACTTCGGCAGGGTTTGAGGCAATCCCTGCGCTTTTTAAACTGGATTGTCCTCGTTCCTCAAAGGATTCCTGGCATTATGAAATGGCTTCTGCTTCTAGAACGTCTCTGAGTAAGCTTCATTCTGCATGCTTGGTGGTTCTGCAAGCTCAGCTGGGGCCTCGAGTTACTTTCTGTGGACTAAGCTGTGTTTTACGTGGTTCTGATTGCTCTTAGGAACCAGTTTGAAACTGGACTTGAAGGGGAGAGTGGGAACAATTGACTTGCACTATGATCACTGGGGTTGCCTGAGGAAAGGGACAGCGCAGGGACGGTCCAGCCCAGCCCCTGCCAGGAGCAGGGACGTCTTCCACTCCACCAGGTTGCTCCAAGCCCCGTCCAGCCTGACCTTGAATGTTTCCTGGGATGGGGCAGCTTATCTGGGCAGCCTCTCTGCCACTGTTTACCCACCCACAACAATTTCGTTGTGAAATCATTCTTCCAAATATCTAATCTAATGTGACCCTCATTCCGTTTGAAGCCATTCCTGTGTCCTGGCACTCCAGGCCCTTGTCCAGAGTCCCTCTCCAGCTCTTCTGGAGCTCCTTTAGGCACTGGAAAGGGCTTGAAGGTCTCCCAGAGCCTTCTCTTCTCCAAGCTGGACAATCCCAGCTCTCCCAGCCTGGCTCCAGAGCAGAGGGGCTCCAGCCCTCGGAGCATCTCCGTGGCCTCCTCTGGCTTTGCTCCAACACCTCTGCATCCTTGTGATGTTGGAAGCTCCAGAGCTGCAGGTGGGGTCTCACCAGAGCTGAGGAGAGGGGAAAAATCCCCTCGTGGCCCTGCTGCTCCCAGGTTAGTTCGGGTTGGTTCCGTGGCCGTGCTGTCCCTGTGTCCCCAGGCAGCGTGGAGGGGTGAATGCACTGAGGTCCGAGCGTGACCGTGGGTACCTGCTGCCCATCCCAGCCCCGTGGGCAGCTTCTCAAAACACTTCTCACCCAGAGCTCAGGGACATTACAAATGGAAAAATTACTTGAGCTGCCACCCCAGCCCACCAGGACCTTCCCCAGTGTGGTGGGAGGGTGCCCAGCACCCCTCCTGCTGCCCTCCAACGCTTCAAAAATCCCACACCCACAAGCAGTTTTGTACTTATTTATTTAGCAACCGTAAACATTACATATATTAACTTAAAAGGTATATAAAAATATCGGTTTTTTGTTATGCATGGTTGTGTGGTTTTGTACAGAGCTCTGGCCCAGCCAGTTTGCTATTTCCAGTTTTTTTACATTTCTCTGTTTATGAAGGAAGAAGTTAACTTTTAAAAAAAAACAAAACCAAAAAAATCCTCCTGGTTTGATTTTTTTTTTTATTCCCCCCCCCCCGAACTCTGGTGAGGGTCCCAGAGGACACCAAGGTCCAGGGTCCCAGTGGACACCAAGGTCCAGGGTCCCAGTGGACACCAGGTGCTCCATGTGGCACTGAGGACTCAGCCCATGGAATCAATGCTCAGCCACCCCGGAATCCCACCAGGAATGGTCCCCACCAGTCCCCAAGGGTCCCTTCTGCCAGGGAAAGCCCTCAGCAGCCACCCTGGCCTTTATTTACCCCACACCAGAGTCCCGTGCTTTGTCCCCTGCCATAGCAGGAGGTGACACTTGTCCCTGTGTCCCTCTGTCCCTCGTGCCGGGGGTGGGAGCAGCAGCGCTGACCCGGAGCTGCTCTGGGGGGCTCCGGCCCACCCGGCCAGGGCTCTGTGTGCTGCAGTAGCTGTGGTGCAAATCCATGCAGTGCTCAGTGAGAAAAGGGCTCTGCTCACCCCCCAAAAAAGCCCCTGGAGCTGCTCCCCAGCCCTTGCACTGCGGAGGGGATTTATCAGAGCGCGGGGCCGGGCTGAAAAGCAGGAGCTGGCGCTGACCTGCCCGGAGGATTCGTGCCCGGGGGCCTCTCCCGGGGGTTCCCCCGTGCCCCCCGAGCGTGCAAAGCCGGGCAGGAGCTCCCACAGAGCCAGGCACATGCAGGGCTCAGTGCCAGGCTCGGGTCCTGGCCCGGGGAGGGCGAACGGGACTCGGAAGCAGCGGTGAGTGCCCAGATCGTTGGAAAGGGAAAGAAAGCCGTGGTCCTACCTGCTCGCTGGGGCTGCCAAGGGGGGAGAACCACGAGGGTGAGGACACCGGGAGGGTGAGCTCGCTGGAGCTGCCACCTCGCTCCTGCATCCGTGGCGGAGGGCGGGCGTGCGGATGAGAGGCTCCAAGGCGCTCCACGGGGCCAGCTGGGAAGAGGAGCAGTGTGGAGTGGGACACCGGGGGCATCCCCAGGTGCTCCTCCAGCAGCAGCCTCTGCCAGGGATGGGCTCTGAGTTTTCCCCATCGCAGCTGGGGAGGGCTGGGGAGGTTTGGGTGCCTCCTGCCCTGCCTGGCAGCCCTGCAGGGACACAGGTGGGACATGCAGAGTCAGTCCGATGGAAAAGCCACCTCGTGTTGTACCAGGGGTTTGGGTCCTGCAAGGCCTCGCTGTCCCTGCCCGTCCCAGGAGCGCTGGCAGGGGGTGATGGCATCACCCCAAGCCTGGCACAAGGATGTGCCGTGTCCAGCTGCTCCCCCCACACACACAGGGACCACGCCGGGCTTTTAAAACACCATTTATTACAATGGAGCCTTCCAGGCTAAAATCCCAAGCGGAGGGCTCGGGGTTGGTTTCTGCTGTGGCAGGTTGAGGGAGTGGGATTGGGATTGGGATTGGGTCAGGGTTTTTTGCTTTAAATTTTCTGTCTAAACAAAACTGAAGAGTTAAGAACAGGCAGGAGAGGACTCCGGTCCCCTCCGTGCCCTGAATTAGGACAAACCCCTCTTGTAGGGGAGATGCTGCAGTGCCTGGGGGCATTTGGGGACTGGGGTCCCCTGCCCTGTGCCTGACCCTGCTGTGAGTCGAGGGGGGTGGCAGGACCCCCACGGTGGCTCCGGGTGGCGAGATGCCATCAGACACCCAAACCACATCGCAGAGCTTCTGGTTCCAAATCAAAGTGGAAGCGGGATGCGCTTCTTCATCTTCTTCTCCTTCTCCTCCTTCTTCCTCATGCTGCTGATGTTCCAAAAAAAAAGACAAATTTTCCAACAAAAATTCCAAAATGAAACCACAACACAGCCCTCGTGCTCCTGTAAACGCGAGTTCCTCCTGCCGCTCGGGCTCTGCCGCGGGGAGAGCAGCGCTCCAGGAGCGCCGGGGGCTGGCCCCGAGCCCCTCCCCAGGGACCGCCCCTGCGGTGCCGCGTCTGCTCCGGGGCTTGTGCCGCTCCTCGCCTGGCGCTGGGGCAGGGCATCCCCCCCTTCCTCCTCCTCCTCCTCCTCCTCCTCCTCCTCTTCCTCCTCCTCCTCCCTCCTCGTCTCCTCCCAGGGACGCTGGAGCCAGGGCAAGGACGGGCTTTCAAACCACAGCCGAGGAGGAGGAGGAGGAGGAGGAGGAAGAGGAGGCTGTGGCTGCCGACGATGAAGGAGAGGAAGAAGGGGAGGAGGAGGCGTTCCAGAAGAGCCACCGCCTCTTGGGCTGCCGTTTGAGGTGGAGGTAGTCTTCCTTCTCCCGCTCCTTCTTCGCCCGCTGGTAGTGATCCTCCTCCTTCAGGTACCACACCGGCGGCCAGCGGTGCTTCTCGAAGTACTCCTGGTTTTCTGTGGGCACACGGGGGAGGTGAGGGCGGTGCCAGGACCGCCGGGACCCCCCTGTCCCCTCACCCCGGCTGCCACTCACCTCCTGACATGGCCTTCATGTCCCGCGGGAACTTGCGGCAGACGCTGTTGTAGTTGGTGCAGATGTGGTGCAGGCACCAGTCGGCGAGCTGGTAGGCGCAGTGGAACTGGGAGAGAGGGGACAGCGGTCAGGGCCGCCAGGAATGGGCCAGCACCAGGGATCCACCTCATTTCTCCAGGGACATCCAAGGCCAGACCAGGTTGTCCAGCTCCTGGAGCTGCCAGACCCCTCTGTGTGTCACCCTGAGCACCCCCAGCCCTGCTGAGCCCTCTGTGTGTCACCCTGAGCACCCCCAGCCCTGCTGAGCCCTCTGTGTGTCACCCTGAGCACCCCCAGCCCTGCTGGACCCTCTGTGTGTCACCCCCAGCCCTGCCAGACCCTCTGTGTGTCACCCTGAGCACCCCCAGCCCTGCCAGACCCTCTGTGTGTCACCCTCAGCCCTGCTGGACCCTCTGTATGTCACCCTGAGCACCCCCAGCCCTGCCAGACCCTCTGTGTGTCACCCTGAGCACCCCCAGCCCTGCCAGAGCCTCTGTGTGTCACCCTGAGCACCCCCAGCCCTGCTGAGGCCCTCTGTGTGTCACCCTGAGCACCCCCAGCCCTGCTGAACCCTCTGTGTGTCACCCCCAGCCCTGCCAGAGCCTCTGTGTGTCACCCTGAGCACCCCCAGCTCTGCTGAGCCCTCTGTGTGTCACCCTGAGCACCCCCAGCCCTGCTGAGCCCTCTGTGTGTCACCCTGAGCACCCCCAGCCCTGCTGAGCCCTCTGTGTGTCACCCTGAGCACCCCCAGCCCTGCTGGACCCTCTGTGTGTCACTTCCAGCCCTGCCAGACCCCTCTGTGTGTCACCCCCAGCCCTGCCAGCACGGGCTCCTGTCCTACCTGAGCCAGCTCCAGGAACACGAGCACGTCCCCATCAATGTCCACCATCATCTGCGCCGCCTCCATCAGGCCGGTGACCGTGTACTGCTCTGTACAGGGGGACACACGGGGCTCAGGGGGCGGCTGGGAGGGGGTGACAGTCCCCCTGCCGTGCTGCAGCCCCCGGGACTGACCTGTGAGAGCCACCAGGTGCGGCAGGCAGAGGCGGTTGGCGAGGATGATGAGCTTCATGTCGTCCAGGTCGGGGCTGGAGCTGAACTGCCCCGTGTACAGGTACTCCAGCACCGCCCGCATGCAGCTCTTGCTGGTGTGAGGAAGTGCCACCTGCCAGACACACACGTTGTCACCTCCTGGCCGTCCCCACGCCTGTCCCACCCTCCCAGGGACCTCTCCTCACCTCGTTGGTGGAGCTCTCCACGAAGGGGCCGCCGAACATAGCGGCCATCCAGTCGCAGCTGGAGATGAGCAGGGGCTTGTGGGCACTGATAGCACCATCATCCAGCACGAAGGTGACATCTGGGGACAAGCAGAGGGGTGCTGGGACCGGCCCTGTCACCTGGGGCTCAGCCACCGCCTGCCACAAAACACCTCACCCCGGGGACAGCAGAGGGAAGGGGATGGAGCCTGGGATATCCTGTATTTTTCCCTAAAAGATCTCATTTTTATCCAGCATTCCCTGACAGCTCAGAGGAAAGAGCCTCAGCAGTGCTCTGCCTGTTCCAAGGGGTTTTCCCAGGTCACTCCACAACACATTTGCCAGCGAGGGGAAAGCCTGGGAAGCAAATGTCACACCCAAACTCGAGTCCTTGGAGAGCTGGGAAGGCGGCTGAGGATCTCTCTCTCGGGGTGTGCTGAGGGCCAGCACACATCTGTCCCTCACAGGGACAGCCTGACCGTGTTAGGATCCATCTCCATGACACAAATCCAGCCAGAGGGAGGCCGGGACATTCACGTCCCCCTGGGATGTCACCTCGTACTGGTGGCTCATGGTGCTTGCTGGAAAGCTGGGGAAATCCTACTAAGGGCGCTTGCTCCTCATAAATCAGGATGACCCCGTGAAAATATGGGCTGGGAGAGAAGGAAGTCGCCTTTGCAGCTCTTCTGTAAATAAACAGAGCTGCTGGGCCAGCTGGGAAGCAGGAAACCCCGGGGAAGGGCTTCACACTGACTTTCTTGGAGGAAAACAAGCAATAAAAATCCCTAAACAGCAAAGTGTGACCAAAACCGCGGGGCAGGCACAGCCACCCCCTCACCCACGGAGCAAAGCCAGGAGCTCCGAGCCCCCATCCACCCTCTGAGCCCCCCACAAGGACCAGGCTGCTGCTGTACCCGAGAAAGTCCCCTTGGCCAGGCATTCCTTCACCCGGTTGGTCCTCCGGACGTGGAAGGCTTTGGTGATCTCCTGGTTCATGAACGCCTCATTGTTGAGGATGTTGGCCACCATCATGCGCAGGTCGAACACCTCCAGCAGCTCAGCGATGTGAGCGATGTGCATGAGGTCCCGCTCGTTCTCGTCCAGCTCGCCCGTGTACAGGTACTTCAGCACGGCCCGGAAAGGACCCGGCTGGATGGACGCGTCCATCTTCACCACCACCATCAGCTTGGACTTGTAGGTAAGCGGGTCCTCGGCCATCTCCTCCTGGATGCTGGTGAAGGCCCGGCTCCACGAGGAGAGGTTCCGGCCCCGCCGCAGCCCGCGCTCGCCATTCTCGTAGTGGTTGCCCCGCAGGATCCCGTCACTGGTGGAGGCTCTAAGGCACGGTTTGCGCTGGCCGGGTCCGGCCTCCTCGGCGCTCTCGCAGATGTCGAAGCTGGCGGGCCCGCAGGAGGAAATCCCGCCCGTGGTGCCTCTCCTCCTGGTGCAGCATCCGCTCGGCGGCCGCGGTGACGGCCACCCCGAAGCCGTGCCCTGCGGTGCTCTGCTGGTCCTCCTCGCTCAGGTCCATGAGGAACAGGTCGTAAAACTTGGAGGAGGAGGTGGAGAGGTAGATCTTGTGTGCGTAGATTTTGATCTTCTCTTGCAGCACCAGGATGACGTCCGCGCACAGGGGGTCCTCCAGGAGGTGGGCTGGACGCTCCTCGTTGTTGGAAGGGGGGTCCGGGACAATGATGATGGGAGGAGGGGGCTTGGGGGCAGGAAGGGGGCTTGGAGCAGGGGCCGCTGCACGTTGCGCAGGTGGGACTTCCAGAACTGCAGGTGGCGGCGGGAGATGAGGGCGGCACGGATGGCGTTGTCAAAGACGTCCTTGACGCCGAACTGGGCCACCACGCTCGTCTCATAATAAGGGATCCCCAGCTCCTTGGCGACCTCCCTGCCCTTCTCCGGGGGAAGGATCTCGTTAGGTTTGATTGGCCTGAAAGAGACGGGAGATAATTAACGAAGAGACCTCTGGAGATAAGGAGGGCAGCCAGGGACATCTCCAGGGCACCAGGGTCCCACCTGGCCAAGGGTCGCCGTGCCCGGTTGACGGCCTCCAGGTCGGCGTAGCGCAGGTCGAGCTGGCAGCCCACCAGGATGACGGGGGCGCGGGGACAGAAGTGTTTGATCTCCGGGTACCACATGGTCTTCACATGGTGCAGGGAGTTGGGGTTGGCGATGGAGAAGCACAAAACCACAACGTCGGACCTGTGAGGGGGACAAGGGGTCAAGGTCCAGTTTGGGTCAAGGACAAGGTCCAGTTTGAGGACTCCCTCCTTGCCCGGAGGAGGAGTAACGCCAGGCTCTGCCTCTCCCTACCTGCCGTAAGCAAAGCGCCTGTCCTTGTGGTGGTCACCAAAGGTGTCCCAGAGGCGCAAGGACACGCTGACATCGTCTACCACATCCCGGGAGCGCTCCAGCACCTGCGGGAACAGAAAACCACCC
Source organism: Corvus cornix cornix (assembly GCF_000738735.6). Lineage (NCBI taxonomy): Eukaryota > Metazoa > Chordata > Aves > Passeriformes > Corvidae > Corvus > Corvus cornix. The sequence goes on along the minus strand of NC_046351.1, from coordinate 1,921,312 downwards.
CACTCCTGAGTCCCTGAGCCTTACAACAACAACAGGGCTGTCCCTGCCGTGGGGAGTAAATCACAACCCCCATGCAGGGAGAGCGCGGCTCCACCTCCTCGGGATTCCCACGGGGTATCCGTGAGCCCCCCCAGCACCCCTGGCAGCCCTCACCTCCTGGCAGACGCGGTACTGGTCGATGGCCCACACCGTGGGCACGTGGGTGGCGAGGAGCTGGTACTGGGTCAAGGTGGCGTTGCAGGCGCGGGCACAGATGAGCCGGGTCTTGCCCACCGCGTTGTCCCCGACCACGACGCACTTGATGGTTTCTACGTTTGGCCTCTCATAATCCATGTCAGAATCCATTAATTGGGACCTGCGGGAGCAGGGAACGAGGGGTCAAACACAGCCAGGACCAGCCGGGGGGTGTCTCCAGGGCACCCAGAGGGGGACAAAGCAGGAGGATGCTGACACTCGCTGGCAGCCCGGGGAAGCTCTGCAGCAGCTGCCCAGCCCTTCCCAGCTGGCTGTCCCTGCCAGTCCCCTTTAAAATTTCATGTTCTGGTGGCAGCGTGGCTGCTGTGCCGCGTCAGACACATGGCCTGCGTTGGATTGCGCCCTCCTCCCTCCCGGCTCTCCGGCTCATGCTTGTTCATGTGAGATGAGGCTTTTTTTTTTTTTCCTCTCCCTTCCTCCTCTTCCTTTTCTCCTTCTCCAGCTTTCGCAAGAGAAGCTTCCAGAGCCGCCTGACCGAGCGCACACGCGGGCACTGCCAGGCTCCACTGCCTGGCGGGGGACACCGACCTGTCCCCCTTTTCCCACCCTGTGTTCCCGAGGGGATGTTTGCTCCCAGCTAAGAGCAGCAAGAAGAAACTCCTGAGGTTTCCCAGAGGCTCAGCAGCCATCGGGATTGGGAGAGCTCCCAGGAGCAGGTGTGACTCCAGCACTCTCAAGAGAGAGACGTCGGTGCAGTGGGTGCTGCTCGTCAGGTGTGCCCAGGTGTGTCACCCACTCCCTGCTCAAAGCCAGAGCCTAAAGCAGCCAGAATTAACTCATCACAGCACGAACCCAAGGGTTTGTGTGGTTTCCAGGGGGAAAAGCACTGAGGGGATTGAGGGATAGCAAAAAGGACAAAAAAACCCCCACATCCCAATTTCTCCAAACTTCCCAAGGCCACAGATCTCTTCCCCCTTGTCGCTCCCTCCTGGCAGCGGCCTCCCGAGCTGCTATAATAAACCACCAGCGCAGTGAGCGAAAATACCCGGTAACGATGGCAACCGAGCCCTGCACGTGGGACCACAGCTCCCCAAACCGGCAGCCTGGCAAGGACTTCCCAATGTTAGCACCTCCCTCCGTGCGCAGGCTCCCTGGGCACACCTGGACCCACAGGGCACGACCGAGCCACGAGCCCCGTGGGCAGCTGGAGGCGAAGGCAGGTGGCACAAACCCAGGTTGCTCCGGCTGCCAGCGTTTCCACATCGGGCTGGTCCCAAGGCAGAACTTCTCCGAGTAGTTGTCGCCTCATTCCACGCCCCCTCCATCCTTTGGGATGCAGGGAATTCATCCCGAAGGGCATTGAAAACCAGGAGCAGCAGCCTCCTCGGCGAAAAGGAGGCAGGGCAGGTGGGCTCCTTCCCTGATAACCCCTCGAAATCCATTTCCACCTCAGGCATCCCCATCTGCTGCCATCCCCCGACCCTTTCTCCTCCCAGGGATCAGCTGGGCTCCATAGGACCAGGAGATCCAGGAGATCTCCGGCGTGGAGGGGTGTGAGTGCTCAGGGAGCGTTGCTGTGGTTATTTTTAGGCCCAGCCATGCTCCCGAGTCAGCCGAGCTCGTTGGGATGGAGGGGGAAGGCACAGGGAATGGCAACGGCAGCTGGCACTTGGGACGTTTGTCCCTCCTGGGGAGCTCAGCCCACCCCCAGCCCAGCCTGCTCGGAAAGTCCTCATGGGAATTAAGGGCTAAATCCTTATGGGATCAGCGCCGGCCGTGAGGAGAGGAAGAGGGGGACAGCAGTGGGGACAAAAAGGGGGTTCTCGATAAAGCAGAACCTCATAGGGGGGCTCTGTTGGCCCCACAGAGGGGGGAGTCACAGCCCCTCACCCACGAGACCAACCCCAGGAGGGGCTGAACCTTTTCAAGTCCCCTCCCCACCTTCCCCACCATCACTTCTCTCCAGGGAACAGCTCCAAACCCCACCGGAGAGCAAAAATAACCCAAGATGCCGAGAAATTGGAGTTCCCCCCTAAGGAAAAGCTCTTCCCAGAGGGAGCAGGGCTGCTCCAGCCAGCAGCCCCCCAGCCCTGCTCTCCCTCCCCGCAGCCCCTCACCCAAACCAGAGGCACCCAATTCACACCCACACCCCCCCCAAGGAGAACCCCAAAATTGCTCCTTCCAAGCTCCCAGCCCGCGGTTGCCAAGGCAACTGCACCATCACCCCGGGAGCCGTCGCTTAGCAACTCCCAGGCTCCAAATCCTCCATCCCGCACCTCGCCAGGGGAGGAGAACCCCCAAACCGGGGCGAAACCGCCGCGAAACGGCGGCGATGCACAAAAAATAACGGGGCGCTTGTGGCGGCCGCGGGGTGCGGGAGGAACGGGGCCCGGGCGGCCCCGCGGAGGCACCGGGGCTGTGGAGGCCGCGGCGGGAGGCGGTGCGGGAGAAACGGGGCCCCGAGCGGGGCTGTAGCACGGCCGGGGCCGGGGGATGCGGCGGGCGGGGGCCTGGAAGGAGCAATTTTGGGAGACCGGGAGCGGGGAGCACCCGGATCGGGGGTGGGGGGCATCGCAAAGGGGTCAGGGAGCACCGGGAGAGGGTGCGGGAGTTTGGGGAGGGAGCGGGGAGCAGCCGGATCGGGGGTGCGGGGAATTGCAAGGGGTCTCGGGGGTGCTCGGAGCATCCGGATCGGGGGTGGGGGGCATCGCAAAGGGTTCGGGGAGCACCGGGAACGGGTGCGGGACATCGCAAAGGAGCTGGGGAGGATCCGGAGGGGGTGCGGGCATTGCAAGGGGTCTCAGGGGTGTTCCGAGCACCCGAATCGGGGGTGTGGGGCATTGCAAGGGAGACGGGCAGCACCGGGACAGGGTGCAGGGCACCGCAAGGAGGTTGGGGAGGAGCCAGGCCAGGCGTGCGGGGCATCACGAGGAGGTTGGGGGTGCTCGGAGCACCCAGATCGGGGGTGCGGGACATGGCAAGGAGACCAGGGAGCACCTAGGCCGGAGGTGTGGGGCATCGCGAGCAGTCTCAGGAGAGCTCGGAGCACCCGATCGGGGCTGCGGGGCATCGCAAGGAGCTTGGGGGTGCTCGGAGCACCTGAATCGGGGGTGCGGGGCACTGCGAGGCGGACGGGAAGCACCGGGAGGGGGTGCGGGGCACGGGAGAGGGGCTGGAGAGCATCGGGAGCCGGCGTGGGGCATTGCAAGGGGGCTCGGGGCGGCTCGGGCCACCCGCATCGGGGCTGTGGGGCACGGCGAAGGGGCCGGGCCCTCGCTTGTGCCCTGCCCGGCAGCCGGGCCGGGCCGGGCGGCGGGGGCAGGATGCGCGGAGGCGGAGCGGGACGCGGGGCGGAAGCGCGGGGGGGGTGCCCCGGTACTTACACCAACACAGACGAAGCGGCGGCTCCCAGGGGCCGGGGCCGGGCTCGCCCCTCCGGACATGGCCACGGCGCAGCTTGCGCGGCTCGGCTGGGCACGGCTGGGCGCCGCGCTGCGCGGCTCAGGGCCGGGGCCGCGGGGGCCCATGGCGGCACCTCGGCCGCCCCGATCTCCGCATCCGCGGCCCGCTGCGCTGCGCGGAGCCCTGCGCGGATCGCGGCCCTCCCTGCGCGCTGCGCCGAGCGGTGCGCGCTGCCCTGCGCGCTGCAGTCGCGGCCGCCCCGCCTTTCATTCACAAAAAACAAGCGGCCCCGGCCGAGCCCCGCCCCCGAGCCCCCCCCGCTGCCGCGCATTGGCTGAGAGGGACTCGGGGGGGGGCAGCCGGGGGGGTACGGGCGCATCCTGCCGCGCACGGGGACCCTCATCGTGTCCCTTGCAGGAGGCTCTGCTGTGCCCCCCCCAGTCCTGCCGTGGGACCCCCATCCTGCCCCTAATTCTCCCTTGCAGGTGATTCTGCTATGCCCCCCCCCGATCCTGCTTTTCATGCGACCCCATCCTGCCGCTAAACCTCCTTCTCAGGCGGCTCTGCTGTGCCCCAAATTCTGCCTTGGGACCCCCATCCTACCCCTGACCGTCCCTCGTAGGGGTCTCCGTCCTGGCCCCCAGTCCCACACTGCATGGGTCCCTATCCGCCCTCTGCATGAGACCCCCACCCTGCCCTGCATCATCTGTGACACCCATGGGGGCAAGGTGACACCCTCATCCCCCCCTACACCTCACCTCCACCCTTCCTCTGCATCCGACCCCTCCGTGCCCCCCAGTCCTGATCCAGGGAAGGGGTGCACCCTCTCCTGCGTCCCTCTGAGCACCTTTCCCTCTCCCCAAATTTCAGGGAGGTGCCAGCTCCCAGCTGGGCCATGTGTGGTGCTGCTGGTGGAGGAGACCCCTCACAAGCCCCACTTTCCCCCCCTCCCGAGCACCCCCAAACCCTCGCAGGGCTTCTCCCGGATGGGGGGGGGGGGAGGGGGCAGGAAGGAAGCGAAGCTGCTCCATCCCCCCGCGCCCTCCAAGCACAGGCCACACGCCGCTGTCCTGCCTTGTTATCGTTCTCTACAGGGCTTATCGCATCCCCCTCCTCACCCCCAGGGCAGCCCCCCGAAATCTGAACCCTCAGGGCGTAAAAAACTCCGAGTCATCTTTGCAGCGCGGCTGCCGGGAAGGCGCCGGGCAGCGCCGGCCCCGCTGCTCTGACCCCGTACATCCGCATCATGTGATTGATCCTCGCCATCCCTCCCCGAGGCTTTCAGCCGCCCTCCCTCCCCATCGCCGCCGCTGAGCCGCGCTAAGCTCGGCCCCCTGCATGGCCTGATCCCTTCCCGCTTGGAGCAGCCCGTGCCGAGGCTGACACTGATGCGGCACCGCAGCAAACGGCGTCAAAGCCCAGCGCTGGCCTCGCCCCGGCACAGCCCCCCCGGCCCGGCCGTCGCCCCCCGCCTCACCGAACTCGCAGCACGGGGATCTGTCTCTCCATAGCAGAAGGAGATGGAGCCGCTAATTTGGGGAGGGGAAAGCCCTTTTGGCTTTTGAGCCTGGCAAGAGGCGGCTCCCGGCGCTGCCTCGGTGCTCGCACCGGGACCGGGAGCCGGCGGCGGAGCTGTCGAATCCCTGCCTCGGGAGCTGCGAGCAGCCGAGCCGCAGAGCCTGGAGCTTTCTGCTTCTTGGAGTGGGTCACGGGGAAAGAACACGTAAAGCTTGTTTGCCAGCCGCATGATTTGGCTTATTTGCTCTCTTGTAGCAGGTGCTTAATTGTGGCAGAAAGGGTTCCCGGCAGCTTTCTGGGCAGCCAAATTCCCGCCTGCCCCTCTCGCAGCCAGGCAAAACAAAAGCACGATTGTCACTCGCAAGGCAGAACGCTCCGGCTGCGGAGCTCGCACGGGCCTCCTTCCCGGCAGAAAGGGTTTCCCGGGAGGAGAGAGAGCCGGGAGTGGAGGCACCGGGGTGGGCACAGGCACGGGGCAGGGGAAGGGGCTCGGGAGCAGCCGTGCAGCACATGGGTGCTGCTCACAGCCCCTCTCCACCGTGGGAGGAGGAACACAAGCCTCAGCTGACTGTACCCCAGCGAGCCCACGCTGTGGCACAGCTTGGCACGGCATGGAATGGCACAGCATGGGATGGCACAGCTGCCCGTGGCATGGCACGGCTGCCCAGCGACATCCCCACTCCCTCAGCCCCGCTACCTCCGGCAGGGCTGTAATTAAAAGGCCTTTTCCTCCCCGTTCCCATCTCTCCAATTGGAGCCTCTTGAACCTATCCCAAGGAATTCCATCTGTCCGGCTCCGTGATCACCTTTGCTCCCAGCAAGAGAGCACCAAACCCAAGGCTGAGCTCTGGGTTTGGCACCAAACACCCCTTTTCACCCCGCAGCATCCTCCTCCCTCCATCTCCCACTCCCCAGCCAGGAATGAAGAAGCTCTCGGGATATCCAAGACATGAGCGGACATTGCTCCAGCCCCAGCAAAATTGGTGACTCTCCAGTTTAATGCCAGGGGTGTTTCCGCCCCTCCCAGGTGCTGCCAGGACCCTGCCCAGCCTTGCTGGGGGCAGGATGCAGCGATCCAAACCCAAACCCATTTTCCTTATGCTCCTTGGAGCAGCAAATGCTCTGTGAGCACTGCAGCTTTCCCGGCTCTGCTTTCCCCAAACCCAGCATCATTCACCTTGCAGGGGGCTGGAAGGCTGGGCCAGACCAAGGCAATGCATCCCTCGCCAGAAAAAGTGGATTTGGGATGGGGAGACATCCCCAAAAACTTCCGGCAACCCCGGACCACACATTCCCAAAGCTGCCAGCGCCAGGACCCTGCTCTGCCTAAGCTCTGCCGGGGGTTTTCCACCTCATCCATGGGGAACGGAGGCGTTGCAATGGCGCGTGTGGGACGGGAGCAAAGAGCAAAGTCCTGGAGAAAGTGGCCGGAGGAAAAGTGCCAGGAGCAGGAGGCAGGAGGCGGCAGGAGGGTACTTACAGGCTGTGAGCCATGGCAGTCATCTTCCCAGCGGGGCTGCCCTTCCCGGGGCTTTCCATAGCTTTCTCTTGGCGGGCTCTGGAAGGAAAGGATGCAGGGACTCAGTGAGGACACCCCAAACATGGACTCACATCCTAAAGCCACCCCAAGCCCAGCGTCACCCCCTGGCCCTGGGGACGGGAAGGCTTTGGGAAGGCAAGTCCTGGGCTGGCCAAGCGGCGTCCTGGTGTGGGGACAGAGCTGCCCCTCATCCCCTCACTGTCCCCGTGTCTCGCTGCCAGCTCTGCCCTCCTCGTGCCACCCTACAAAGCAGCCAAAATAAATCAATCCATGGAGCACACGCAGAACTGTCCCCTGCACAGTTCCACAGTGACAACCTCCCCTCAGCCCCAGCGAGGCTCTCCCAGCTCCCACCCCCCTCTCCAAGCACCTCACCCTTGGGCTAAGAGCCTTCCCTGTGGATCTGAGCCCCCCAGGCAGTGCCTGGCTCCCGGGGTGGCCAGCAGGCCACCGAGTCCCCTGGCATGGTGGCTTTGGCCAAGGCTCTGGAGCTCGGCAGGGCGCGGGGCTGTCCCTCCTTCCCCGTTGCTGGATCAGCAGTGCCTGCACACGTCAGGAGCAGAGTCCAGCTTGGGATTTGCTCCTGGCAAAGCCAGCAGAGTCCTGGCTCCTGGCAGGCAGCATTCCAGGCACCCGCCGTGGGGCTGGATCTGTCCATGGATTCATCAGGAAGAGCAGGAAGGGTCACCCCTCTGTTTTGCTGCTCTGAAAATCCCAAGTCCTGCAGGTTTTATGGATGGATGGGGCTACTAGGGCTCTCCTTGCTCGGGACAGCTGCTCCAAGCACCCCCAAGGGCCCCCCAGCCCCCTCAGCAGCCAGGGACGGAGGTGGCAGCTCCTAAAAAATGGGATTTATGGACTCAATATCCAACTGGAGCCAGGAGAAATCCTCAACCAGAACTTTCCAAAAATGGCCAAACCCAACCTTGATGGGGGAACAGTGGGGACGAAGGGACCCACTGGGATGTGCCACCACACTGGTGGGGAGCAGGGCACAGGAAACAGCTGATACCAGAAGGAAAGGTCTAAAACGAGCAAAAAAGAACATTTTTGCACCTTCCATCCCCTGTCCTGCCAAAGCCAAAGAGCCAGGAGTTTTGGGGGGCTCTGGAAATTCCCGGCATGCAGGAATTCTCTGGCCCAGCTGGATCCCATCTCCCAGCCCCGGGAATCAGCCACCTGACACCCGCTGGGTGACAGCTCACCCTGCCATCGATACGGCTGCAGAGCTCCAGGGATTCAGCGCTCAGCTTATAAATATTTAAACCCAGAAGGAGCCGTGTACTCCTGTAAAATGCGACTCCTTGCACAAGCCCAGCATCCCTCTGCCCCGGCGCTGAGCTAATGAACATTTGGGGCTCTCCAGACGGGTCTTTTTTGCAGCTAAAAACCAGGTCAGGGCGAAATTCAAGGTCTCGATCCATCCGTGCGGGATTTCTGCACCCTCCAGCTGGGATCTGCTGGATTTACCACCCCGGGGGTACAGGGAGCGCTGCTGGGATGGAATCACGGCCGAGGCTGCGCTTCCAGCTGCTCGTTCCCGACACCCCGGGCGGGTTTTTTGGGGGGCACGGCCCGGCCCCACACTCCGGGGAAGGCTGCAGCTGCAGCCTGGAGCACTGACAGGCTCCCGCCGGCTGCTCCAGGCAGGATTCACAGTTTCATACAGCATTAAGAGCTGCTGACGCCTCGTGAAAAAACTGTGAAAAGCTTCTATTTTGGGGAAAGTTCCTCTTATAACGGCGCATCCTGTGGCTTCTCTGTTTCCCTTTTTTCTCCCGGTTTCTCTTGCTACGGAGAGCGGTGCGGGAAATAGGCGGATAATGTTGCCAACCAGCCTGGGCTCTTCGTCAGGAAAGGAAAATAACCCTCCAGGCCACCCCCAGCCAAGGAATTCATTCTCATGCCGCACCTGGGTGGGGGCCTGGGGAGAGAAGGGAGAAAGTGGGACCCTCCTGGGATTTCTTCCTGGGCACGGAGCATGGGGGGCTTGGTGGGGGGCTGGATATTTCTTAATGGGGGAAAAAATGCTGGATTTGCTCGTTTTAGACCTTTCCTGCTGGTGTCAGATCTTCCCTGGACTCTCCTCCCCATTCTGCTCCCTACCAGCGCGGTGGCACCCACTGTGCCTCCTTTTGCCCCCACTGTTCCCCCATTAAAAAAAAAAAAATACATGGATTAAAACATCAAAGAACCAGGAGTCTGTCTCCAAGCAACTGTCTCCAAGCAGGGATGAAGAGCAGAGAAGAAGAGGCAGCGTTGAGTGGGGAGAAAACTTCTGGAGATCCCAGCGGGGAGAAGGAGGGAGGGAAGAGCAGGAAAAGAGGGACACGGGGGGGAGGTGACAGCCAGCACTGGGAGCAGCTCAGGAGCCCCCGGGGCAGGAGGATCTCCCTCTTTGCTCATCACAGAGCCCGGCCTCAAGTCCGGGCCCGCGGGGGAGCGGCCGCGCCTCTGCCCTGGCTGGTGAGGGAGCTGCCGGCTCCCCAGAGCCGCTTCCCACGCCAGCGGCAAAGGAAGCGCAGCAGCGCGGCCTCTCCCCCTGCCCTGCGGGGCACTCGGGCGGGGAGCTGACGCCAGCATTCGGTGGCTTCACGGCCGTGCTGGTGACTTGCCAGGAGCCACCAACACCCCCCCCACCAAGCGAAGCAGCGAGCAGCGGCCGGGGGGAGCCGCCGGTTCCACCTGCGCTGTCCCCGTGGGACATCCCGTGCAATTCCACGCTGGAAAACTCTTTGCCCCCGCATCTCGGTGTCTCCTCACGCGTGGCTCTGCCTGAGCCGCCTCCTCTCTGCCCACGGGCCACTTGTCAAACCCTGAGGGCCACCGAGGCACCCCACACGGGTCCCGCACCCCAATTCTCCACAGCTCCAAGGGAGCTGCGAGTGCCACCCGCTCCGGAGGGGCTGCGCCGCCCCTGGGCGCTGGGAACAGCCTCGGAGGCACCTGGAGCTGCTCCTGGGGCAGGATCCAGCCCCTGTTTCCCAACCCTCAAAGCCTTTGCATCCCCCCACAACCTCCCAGAGGAGAAACCCTCACCCTCTCCATGCCCCACAGCCGCTCCCTGGGGGAAAATGGGGATAATTTGCTCCGGGCGTGGTTACCTGAGCGCAGCGGCCCCGCTCTGTCCCGCGGCTCTTCCCTCCGGTCCAGCAGCGCCTTCCCTTTCCAGGTGCAAACTGGCCTGGACAGGCAGGACCCATTTTTATACGCTCGCCCATGTGATCTGAACAAATGCCCTAGGGATGAGTTTTTGCACTGACACAACTAAAGGGGCTGGGACTAAAAACCTGTTGGACCACAATCCCAGCTCAACGGACAGGAATTTTCCACTCGGAGCCGTTCAGGCCGGCTCTGGGTGCGCCAGCACGCGCCGGGGCCTGCGTCTCCCTGCTTCCCCCAAAAATCCCATTTCCCTGCGCTTCCCGAGCCTTTCAGACTCATTCCTAAATGATTCCTCTACTGCAGCTGGAGAAGACAAACCATGGGATGGTTCCGCGATGGAGGAAAGGGTGGATGGGAAGTGTGAAGGAATATGTTTGAGGCACTGATTGCATCTAAATTCTGCAAATCTTTTATTGTTTTTCCCATGGTCTGTGAGAAAAAAACAAACAAACAAGCAAACAAACAAAAAAAACACACCACAGCAGAAGATGCCAGCCGGGGTGAGAAATGGGGGGAATCCTTTTGCTCCTGGAAAAGGAAACTCCCTGCAGCCTGGAGGCCTGGGAATAGCACTCCTGCACACGTTGGAAGGTGATTTTTAGGAGCTGCCCAGCCCGAGGGTGCCGCACTGGGACGCCCCTCAGCGATGCAGGGATGGAAGGCAGGTCCAGGTGAGTCCGAGTGACCAGAAATGCCCGGGATGGGAATTGGAAGAGAGAGGGTGAGCTCTGGATGGGTGAGTCAATGGGAACCGAGGCACCGGGGAAACGGCCACGGGCCACGGAAAGGAGCCACGAGCGTGAGTCAGTGGGATCAGCTGGTGACTCTGTGGGAAAGGAGGGAGGCGATGGGATAATGGGCACCAAGAGTCAGGAGGAGCCCCTTGAACGCGCTCCGCTCGGGCCGTTCCCCTTGGAGCAGCGCTGGAGAACGCTGCGGGCGCCGCTGGAGCTGATCCCGCTGGAGCTGATCCCGATGGAGCTGATAAGAGCAGGAACGTGCTGCTCGGCACACACGGGGCCAGCCCAGCGCTTGCTTCACCTCCTCACCGAGGTGCCGCGGTGCCCCGGGCACCGAGCGGGGCTGGCAGCGGGGCTCGCTCGCACCCCCAGGATGTCCTGGCCTCGCTGCAGACACAGCCGCTTGCTCCGGCCTGGCTTAGGGAGGGAACTCAGGGGGGTTTCCGCCTGATTTGGTGGCAGGTACTAAAAAGGCGCCGGTTTTGCTGGGTCACAGAGCAAGGGAGATGTTCCCCGCCCGGAGCAAGGGAGGGTTTGGAGCTGCTTTGCCCCGTGCGCCTCTCGGAGCATCTGCAAATGGCCCAAATTGCTCCCAAATGATCACCCTGGGGGGATCTCAGCCCTCGCTGGCTCCAGGCTCAGCCCTGCCGAGGTGCTGGGGCTGTGCCAGAGCCGGCTGGGCACAGGCTCCTCTGGGGATGCTGGTGCTGGAAAGAGGGCCAGGTGGAAAAGCGGGGCCTGGCTGGCCCTGCTGGAGGTCCGAGGCTGTTTTCTGTCACTTTGCAGCTGGCGGGTTTGTTGGGGTGTACAGGCGGGGGATCTGTGACCCTGCTGGTGTGGGGAACTGGAAATAGGGGAAATTTTGGGGTCGCCTTCAGAGTCAGGGTGTCAAAGCTTTGGGAGAAAACACCTGGGCAGAGGAGAAGCTGGAAAATGTTCTGGAAAAGGTGCTCATGCTGAAGGGCTCCCCCCAAATATGGGAAGTGCCCTCAGCTCCTTCCAGCCCCCAAACTGGTTTTGGGGGATCGTGGGGCCGTGATGGGGGCTCAGGGCTTCCCAGGAAAGCACCACCGCTGGGACTCTGCTGCGAGCTCGTTAAAGCTCTACCAGCCCCTGCTGCAAACCAGTTAAACCCATTTAGGGAAGGGTTAAGACAGTTCAGTGTGATTTGGGAGTCCATTGATGCCGAAGTTAATCTGCTGTAAGTGCATCAACATCGGGGATTTGAACCAATTTAACTGTTCCAGCTCCAGGTTTTCCCTGGAGGACTTCGGGAAGGGTCCAGCCCGTGCCCCCCTTCGTCCCAGGCTGCAGAGAGCCTTGGGAAGAGGGAGAAAATAAACCAGCGACTGAAGGGAAGAACCTCATGCAGGCTGAATCTGAAACGCTGCTATTTTTAGCCCATCCCTGCCCAGCCGGCCTGAATTCCACGCCGGTCCCGGTGCCCAGCTGGCACAGGCGAGCGGCAGGGTGGGCAGCGAAACCCTCCCGGTCCATCCCAGCTCACCGGGGCGGCTCGTGGGACCAGGCTGAGCCCGAGCTGAGTCAGAGCAGAGGATGCTCCTTCCTCATCCCAGCTCCTCATTATCCCGCTGCCCCAGGGCTTTCCCACGAGCCTCATCCAGCCGGGCCGTGGGACCTGGAAGAGGTGACTGTTTATTTTCTGCTGTCATCCCTGAAGGGCTGTAATCACAATTAGAGCGTCCACGAGGCACGGGGCAGAGATTCATCTCCTTCCCGAGGCCGCAGCACCCAGGAGAGTGGGAGGGAGAGAGGGAAAAGGTGGAAATGCTTCCATCACCCTGTCCCTGCGCCCACACAGCATCCCCGGGGAGCACGGCGAGGTTGGCAGAGGTCACCCCTGAGGGTTTCTCAATGTTTCCCCTCCACGCCGCCGTCGCGTGTCGATGTTGCAGCAATTCCTGGTGGCTTTTCCCGTCTCCGGGAGCTGGGCTGGGGAGCGCTTCATGCAGGAATTCGAGCCAGGAATTTAAAGAGGAGCTAAGCAGCTCCCCGGTGGGGCTCAGCGGGGTGTGAATGGAGGGATGGGAGCGGGATTGGATCCTCCAGCACCTGGAGAGGAGCGGGCTGGGCACCAGGAGCGGGCTGGATCGGGATCGGGAGCTGCCAGGCTGCGGAGCTGCCGGAGGAGAAGCGGCTCCCGCACCGCTCTGCGCTGCCTTGTGACTGCGAAATGAATGCGCTTAATATAGGCCAAGTGAAACCATTCTGCCCGAAATAGAAAATTCTTCCCCAGAAAGCGCCGCAGCCCCGGCAGGAGCGCTCACGAGGAACCTGCCGAGGCAGGAGCGCTGTGCCAGCTGTGCCAGCTGTGCCAGCTGTGCCGCGCTGCACATCCCGCCCGAGCTGCGGGCCCGGCCAGCGGCCCCGCTCGTCCCCAGGGTCACCTCCCCCGGGGGCAGCTCCCCCGAGCCTCACCGAACGTGCCAGAGGGGTTTAGGGATGGGGCAGGCGCCCCTGAAATTGGGATTGGAATTGGGGTGGGGTGAGGGGGTGGGTGGGTGGCCGCATCCCCAAATCCAGTGATCCCGCGGGTGCTGCGGGCTCGTGCTGGGCTCGGAGGTGCTGCAGGGGAGGGATGGGATGGGATGGGATGGGATGGGATGGGATGGGATGGGATGGGATGGGATGGGATGGGACAGGACGGGATAATTCCTGCTCGTGCTGCTGCTGGAGCCGAGGTTTGGGATGGGAAGGGGCTGGAAGGAGACGGAAGGAGGTGACCTCCTCTGGGGCTCTGGGGGCTGCTGCCAGGCTCGGGGAGCTCGCTCAGCTGTGTGCTTTTCCCTGGAAAATATCGGATATTCCTCCTCTCCCGAGTGCTCCTGGAATACCCAGCTGAGTCAGGGAGTGGTTCTGGTGCCAGGGGAAGTTTTGGGGTCGCAGCAGCCCCGGCTCTGCTCTGCTCTGGGTTCCTGCTGCTCTGGCAGCTTCTCCTGTTGGGATCCAGGATCCAAGGCGCTGCCAACCCCAAAGGCGAAAAGCATCGCGCATCCTCTCCCTGATCCCACAGAGATCCCTGCTCAGAGGGCGCTGTGAGTCCAACCCCCCTTTTGGGGGCTCTGACCCGTCCCCTGCGGTCACTCGTGACCTTCCCAGCACCGCTGGTGCCGGGGTTTAATCCAGCTTGACCGGCACAGCTGCCGGCCAGGAAAATGGGGCAGGAGGGGGTTCAGCGCTGGAGCTCTGCAGGTGTAAAGGGAAAAGCCAGAAATCCTCCGCTGTTAATCTCAGGCTGCACCAGGGATCTGCATCTGGTGTTTAAAGCTCTGCTGTTCCATCCCACGGCTCACAGCGAGGTTTAGGGGGGGATAAATTCAACCCCCCTCACTCCATATTTTGCCCCAGCATCTTATTAATGCTGCAAAGACCCAAAAATCCCGGCTCAGCCACTGAACTCCGGCCTTTTACGATGTGAGGTCTTTAACCCCTGGCCCCAACGTGGCTCCAGACAGACCCAGGGGAACTCCGGAGCCCAATAAATCTGTCACATCCCCTGAAATCCACTTAAAAATCCCCCAAGGAGCAGAGGCAGCCCCGCGAATCGGTTCAGATGCAAATTTATGGCGTGTCCCGGGACAAGCGCGGGGTTTTTGATTCACAAAGCTCTTGCCCAGGGGCTCGGCCGGGGCAAGGTGAAGGCGACCTTGTGGTTGTTGGGTTGGAGCAGGAACTGGAGCTGCTGGCCAGGGAAGGAGGGAAACGTGAGGAAAACCCACGGGGAAGGGAGATAAGAGGCACGGCAAGGCCAGGGCACGGCTGGAGCTGCTGGATGGGGAGAGGGGATGTGGGTTTTGTTTCCTTTTCTGATTGCAGAGGAATAAAAGCTGGAAAACGGGGCTTCCTGCAAGGCCAAAGTGGAGGGAATTCCCCCGGCCACCGAGGCTCTGCCAAGTGCTTGGCTTTGTGCTGCCTCGCTGGTTGGTATCAGCCGTGTAAATAGATTTCTGTAGCGATTTTTCAGCCTGTAGGCGTTGGATTTTTGGGGTTGCTCGGGTGCTCTGCTCACTGGACCCTCGGGGGAAACTGAGGCACGGGGGTACCACCTATAAATATTCGGATTTTTTCCCAAATCAGAGGGAAATGCTGGATTTTTTTTTTTTTTTTTTTCCCTGTAGGTGTTGGATTTTGGAGTTGCTTCGATGCTCTGTTCACTGGACCCTCGGGGGAAACTGAGGCATAGAGGTACGACCTATAAATATTCGGATTTTTTCCCAAATCAGAGGAAAATGCTGGATTATTGAAAGAAGAGATGAGCTGGGCTGATCCTTGCGGATCTTGCCGGGAGTGCAGGGTGCGTTTTCATCTCTCAGCAATACTTTTGCTGAATAAATCCTTATTTACCAGAGCTGGCGAGGACGGCCTCGAGTTTTTCATGGCTTCGACGGCGACTTAAAAGTTTTATCCAGCCGCAAACTGGGAGGAAAAAAAAACCCCAAACCTCCCACGGCTTCCTTGTCACGGGACTGGGGACACCGGTGTCACCTCGGTGTCACCTCGGTGTCCCCGCGGGCCATTCCTGCCTGGGGACAGCTGAGGCCGCTTAGCCAAAAGGGATGGGAGCGAGCTTCAGATTCCAAGGAAAAGGTAAACCGGCCCTTTTTGTGCCTCGGGGAAGAGGAATGAAACCCCGAGGCGCGGGCTGAGCACGGCGCTGCTTTATCTGGATTTCACATCAACAGGAAGCCGGCTCCGGGGCGGAGGGGGGTGAAATTCCCAACAATGCTTTCCTGGGAAGTAAAAGCAGGATTGTGAGGAACTTTCCGGGTGAAATTCTGCTCGGGAAGTGACTGCTCCGCGTTAAATAAACAAAGAGCTGGAGGCTTTGCACGTGTGGGGGAGCTCTGAGAGCTCCTCACGCTCAGCTGATGGTCACGGGGAGCCTCGAAAAATTTCTATTTTTGCCTGACCTCGGTCCTAAAACTCCCGGGAGAATATTTGGGCCCCTTGGCGGCGGTTTCTGGGCCACGGGGGAGTGCCCAGGTGGGATATGCTGAGGGGGTTTTGCCTCCCCTTCCCTCTCAGAGCCGCATTTGTGGCCCCGTGGCTCAGCCCGGGTGGAAGTTGGCTCCCAGCTCGGGTGATTTGGCTTTCGCAGGTGCTTTGTTGCTGTTAAAACGAGCCCCAGGCTTCTCCTTTCCTCCCCTGCCTTTTATTAAGAGCTTCTTCACCTCTGATGTTAACAGGAAAATAATTTCCTCACCTACATCTCGGTTTCGCCAACTCCGAGAGGTATTTCAGCAGCTTTTGGAGCTGTTTGCTGAGGATAAAAATGCAAAATATATTTATTTTTGTATCTCTCTTTAAATATCTGCTTCCAAATGGATTCAGGGGATGTTGGGACTGCAGCACTTTTCTTCCTTGGGATTCACGTCGATTCAATTCATTAAATTCATCTTGTGCCGGGTGCTCTGAAAGCTTGCTTTTATTTCCAGAACATTGGGAAATATTCCTCATGGAGGCTGGGAAGGAGGAGGGGTTTTAAACAGATTTTCAATGATGTTTTTGCCTCCCAAAAAAGTGAAAATTTCGAAGGGCAGGGGCAGCATCGCTTTGTTCTCATCCCACCCCGGAGTGTGTGGGGGGAATTCCTGGAAGACCGCACTTCCCTGGGCTCTGACCCTCACACCCAGCACCGCGCCAGAGGCTTCCCGGCTGGAAAAACGAGATTCCAGCAGTCCCACAGGGCTTAGTCAGGACAGGGAACCTGGGAACACCCTGGGACGGCCGGGAGAGGACCTGGTTTGACACCACAGCTGCCTTTTCCCACGGGAGGATCCTTCTCCAGAGGGAAAACAGCTGCGTGCGGCCTCTCCTGGGATCTTTTTCCGCTTCTCCCCAGCCAGGAGAGCTCCAGGCTCAGGCAGGAGGAGGAGGAGGGTGACGCCCCTGGAAATCGCTCATCCCTGGGGTCGGTTTTCCAGGAATGTGGCAAGGGACAGCAAAGCCAGAGGCTCTGGAGTCACCCTGGTCTGGGTTTAAAAGTGAAATATTCCAGTGGCTCTGGAGTTACCCTGGTCTGAGTTTAAAAACCTGGTCTGAGTTTAAAAACACTGAGGTTTAAAAGTGAAATATTCCAGTGGCTCTGTAGTCACCCTGGTCTGGGTTTAAAAACCAGGTCTGGGTTTAAAAGCACCGGGCTTTAAAAATTAAATACTCCAATGGTTTCCTGCCCCTCGGGATCATCACACAGGAGGGAGCGGCTGTCCGGCCCTGGCAGCGCTTTTCCAAGGATTTTTTTATCCTGGTAGAAGCTGGACAAGCTTCCCGCTGCCTTTTACACTGTGTCTCCCGAGTGGAGGAAGTGAAATCTTTGCCAAAAAAAAAGGGAAAACGTTAAAAGTATTATTTTTAAAATTTTTTTAATTTTTTTTTTTTTAGGGAGGAAGCCACAACTCATCTTCCATGGGATGCTGTAAAATCGTTGCTCCCGGGAGTTTGTCTCTCTGGGAGATTCCCCTGCGCCTTTTCCATGGGCAAAGCCTTTTTGGGATGATCTTTGAGAGGTCTCCAGGTGGGAGGGGCTGATCTTGGCCCTGCAAAGGGCTTTTCTCAGCCGCTGGGCTTGGAAAAAAATATCCCAGTTCCGAGTTCATCGCATTTCTGGCGTTTGCTGTTGTTTGAGGAACCCAAAAAAAAACCACTGGAAAGGGACTGGGGAGGATCCTGAGCCAGACCTGGGGCCCATGGAGCCGTTCCAAGGGCTGGAGCCCCTCTGGAATCAGGCTGGGAGAGATGGGAATGTTCACCTGGAGAAGGGGAGGCTCCAGGAACACCTCAGAGCCCCTTGCAGGGCCTAAAGGGGCTCCAGGAGAGCTGGAGAGGGACTGGGGACAGGGGATGGAGGGACAGGACACAGGGAACGGCTTCCCACTGCCAGAGGGCAGGGCTGGATGGGATTTTGGGATGGAATTCCTGGCTGGGAGGGTGGTGAGGGGCTGGGCTGGAATTCCCAGAGGAGCTGTGGCTGCCCCTGGATCCCTGGCAGTGCCCAAGGCCAGGCTGGAGCACCCTGGGACAGTGGGAGGTGTCCCTGCCCACGGCTGATCCTTAAGGTCCTTCCCAACCCAAACCATTCCACGTTTTACCAGGAAAAATGTTTCCCTTGTCCCCATCTCCCCCTCTCCCGGTGTCCACCTCCCTGCCCTGCCGCCTCTTGTTCAACTTTTCAGCCATTTCTCCAAGGAAATTCCTGCTTTTCTCACCGTTTCTGGGCATTTCCTGCTCATCAGCAGCTTCACCTGGCGCTGGGGACCCCGAATTTTCAACGCCCCCCCCTCCATGTGACACCTCCAGGCTGCAAACCCCGCTCCGGGCGCTCCTGACTCAGCCAGCGCGGCATTCCTGGGAAAAGCCTGACTCACGTGAGCCCATTTGCCGGCTCAGGGCGCTAATTACGGGCTGTGCCCATCCCGGCAGCGTGGGAACGGGAGCCATTAAGCCCCTAAAAGCTCCCCGATCATTCCCAATCCATTAATGTTCCTAATTAGTTAAGCCCGGCGCCTCTTTCTCTCGCCGGGCTCGCTCGTGTTCCCGGAGCGCGCAGCCCCAGCTCCATTATGTAATGATCCCCTCGCTGCTCTCATCCCCGCTCCCAACTCACACCGGGCTTTTTAAATTCTATTTTATTTATTTTTCTAGTATATATATATATTTTATTCGCTCCTCATCCCGGAACCCACGAGGCGATGGAGGCGACGGGCAAATCCAAGTTGGGGTCACATCCTCCTCCCTCGTTAGCCCGGGCGGGTGCGGGGGTTGGGCTGGGCAGGACCCGGCGCCGTTGGGGGCGGGTGGGGGCGGTTGCCGGGGGGGTTAAAAGCCGTTGGCAGCTCCGGAGCCCCCGGCTGCCCCTTCCCCGGGCTCCGGCTTTCATTCCCGGTCCCTCCGTCCCTTCCTTCCAAGGAAACCATCTCCACGGCAACCTCAAACCTCCGGGCTCTGCCTCGGAGCTGCTCAGTCGTCCCCAGGACCTTGGTAAGTGGCTCGGCAGGGCCGGCCCTGGTGGCCCCCCCCCCGGCGGCCGTGGTGGCCCGTGGCTACCGGGTCCAGCGGTAGGTGAGGAGGTGAGGGCTGGCGCTGGGCTTGGCAGGGAGGTGGGGGACCCAACCTTGTGTCCCCGCGTCCTCCTCGAGGCTTTGTGTGACTTCAAAGTGGGCGGCCAGAGTTGTCCCCGTGCGGGAAAAGCGCCGGAGGGGTGGCTGGGTCAAGGTGCTGCTCCCCTGAGAGGACCTTGCCTCGGGTCGGGGACGTGTCCTGGAGTCCTGGCTGCTTGTGGGTCCTTGGTGATGGCCTTAGACAGCCCATGTCCACTCCTGATCCCGATTTTCCATGGTTTTGGGGAGAGCAGCAGGGCCAGCCCGTGGAGTTGGGGACTGTCCCCACCTGGAGCCGGGTTTGGAGCGCGCTGTCCCCGGGATCGCCGTGGTGGCACCACGTGGGCACATCCCCGGCGCCACGTGGAGGGGGACGAAGCCCCAGCCTGGTGGAAAAGGTTCCTCTGAGCTGTGGGGCCGTGCTGGGGGCTCAGGCCTTCCCAGCAGAGGAAACCCAGCCCATTCCTGGAATAAACGGGATTAAAGTTGCGGAGCTGGAGGAGGAAATGATGGGCAAGGATGGGGATGCTCTGCCTGGAACTGGTTTGGGCTGGGAGCTGAACTGGGGGGTGCTGGGGGGGAAGCGCTGGGTGCCAGCGGGGTGACCCTCGCTGTCCCCGTGTCCCCAGGGCAGGATGAAGCTGCTGGCAGCCGTGCTGGTGGCGCTCAGCCTGCTCCTCCCCGGAGCCTGGGGCAGCGAGGCCTCCCGGACCTGCATCTTCCAGACCCTCAGCGAGTCCGACAGCGAATTCTGCAGGTGAGCGACGCTCCGTGGCCTCTGCCACCCCCTTGGTGTCCCCTGTGTGACCTCCCGGCACATCCCAGTGTCGCCTTCGCTGTTTTCCTGCTTCTGCCGGGAATCTGGGATGTCTCTGGAGTTGTTCCCTGTCGTGCAGAGGCTTTGGGGGTGACTTTTGCAGCATCAGGGATGGCTGATGTTTTCCATGGAAAACTTCAGGGGAAGGAGGCTGATGTTTTCCATGGAAAACTTCAGGGGAAGGAGGCTGCTTTTCCACAGAATCCTGGGATGGTTTGAGTGGGAAGGGGCCTTAAAACCCATCCAGTTCCAACCCCAGCACCTCCCACTGTCCCAGGCTGCTCCAAGCCCAGTCCAACCTGGCCTTGGGCACTTCCAGGGATCCAGGGGCAGCCACAGCTGCTCTGGGAATTCCATCCCAGCCCCTCCCCAGCTCACAGCCAGGAATTCCTTCCCAAAATCTGCTGAACCCCTTGGCAGAGGGAGCAGAGCCTGAGCTTCTGCTCTTCCACCTCTGCATCCCTCAGCTCCTTCCCAGCACCCCAACCCCATCCCGAGCCTGACCTGGCTCCCACCTGCATTCCCACCTCCTCCTCCTCATTTTGCTCCCTCTTCCCTTTTTCCAGGGGGGATTTGGAAGTCATCTACCCCGAGGTGGGCGACGTGAGCTGCTCCTACATCCCCAAGTGCCACGGGTACCGCCGGCAGCTCAGCCACGAGTGGGGCAAGCCCCGCGTCCGCTACCCATGGGCTAAGAAGGTGAGGCCCCGCTCCGGCTTCTCCACATTCCCAAAGGTGGCACCAGGAATTTCCTGGGATCAGGGTGACTTTTTCTAGCTTTTTTTTTTTCCCCCCTGCATGTCCTCATTGATTCAGGGGTTTGGTTGGAGGCTGAGCTGTGGATAAATGGGATTGCCTTTTTTTTTCTGACATTTTTGTCATTTATTTTTATTTTTTCCTACACTGTGGCCATTAAATCACCTTTTCCCACATTCAGGTATTTTTTTTACTGCCCTGAAACCACTTTTATATCTTTTTTTTGTTACGTTGACCATTTACTAAATATCTTTTTCCACATTGCACCCATTTTGCAGCTATTCCAGCCATGCTGTAGCCACTTAATAAATTATTTTCACCATATCCCCACTTTTCAATTAAGAATATTTCCTGCATCGTAACCATCATTTCCCCTATAAGTGCAGCCGTTTATAATTTTCCCTACATTCACTTTTAAAACAATTAATTAAAAGTTTTTATATACTGTGACCATTTAATTAAGTGGCCAGAAGGTAGCAAAGAAATTAATTTATTTTTTTTCTGCTACACGTGGCCACTTAATCATTTAAATTTTTTTCTATTTGTGGCCTCCTAATGATTTGATTTTTTTACTCCGTCATGGCTATTTTTACAAAAGGAATTAAATGGCCACAATGAAGGAAAAATAGGAATGAAGTGGCCACATGTGGAGAAAATTTTAATTAATTTTATTTCTACGTTGTGGCCACTGAATATTTATATTTTTTTCTACCTTTTGGCCATTTCAATTTTGTTTCCTCTATTTCGGCCACTTAATTTTTTTGGGTATTCTGACCACGGATTTTTCACTCCATTGCGGCCGTTTCATTTTTTACCCCAGCTCAGCCCCAAAAAAATTCAATTTAACATTTTTCCGCTGAGGATTTTATTTTTGCAATTTTTTAGTCGACTTTCCAAAGCCATCCCGCTCTCGGGCCGGGCTCTGGGCTCTCCTGCCGATGGATCCCGATGGAATTTGGGATCGGGGAGGGGGGGGGGGGGGGGGGGGGGGGAGCTGCCGCTGCTGCTGTTTCCCTGCTGTCACCACCAGGTGGCAGCATTGAACCGCCCGAGCTCCAGCGCCGCCCGCGCTGGGATTCACTGGGAGCGCTGGGATTCACTGGGAGCGCTGGGATTCACTGGGAGCGCTGGGATTCACTGGGAGCGCTGGGATTCACTGGGAGCGCCGGCATCTCCGGGAGCTGTGCTGGGGTGCCGCGGGCGGGGGGAGGGGACAATAACCGGGCTGACACGGGGATCTTTTGGGGGACACCCTGCGCCGTGCTGTGGTCCCAAAGCCGTCCCGGGATGCGGCGGCGTCTCGTAGCGTGCCCGAATCCCAGTGAAATCCTCGCTAGCACCCCAAAAAGCGCCATATCCCAATCATTTCCATAATTCCCATGGCCAGCTGCAGCCCTGGGAGCTGGTAAGGGAGGTCTCAGCTCTGGTGGCATTACCTCGGAGCGGGAGCAATCCGTTTTTCCGGCTCTTCCGCGCCGTCTGGGAAGTCTCTTCCCCCTGCGGATCACATGGTTGGAAGTAGAACTTTTCCTTAAAGACGTCTGATTCTTCCAAAATAATCCCCCTTCTCGGCGGAGGCTGCAGCACGCGGACCCATCCCCAGCTTTCCAGGAGTTTGAAGTTTCCTAGGAACGTGGGCAGTTGTTTTTCCTTTAATTTTAGTCCTGGAAAGCCAAACAGGGCCAGGAGAAGGGAAGGGACTCTCCGAGATGGTGCCGTGGGCTGTGGGAAGGATTCTGGGGACAAGAGCCAGACCCTTCCGGGCTGTGCCAGCGGGATGCGGGCTGTGCATCCCGGAATCCGCCCAGAGCAGGGAAGGGAATCCGCCCTGGAGGAGCTGGGGGGTGTCACCTGTTTATTTTGGGGTGGGATTCCAGCTGTGGCTCGGGGCGGGGGGTGGCAGGTCCCCGGGGAGCCCCTGGCACGGCCGGCGGCTCCCGCTGGCATCGGGAATGGCTCCGCTGATGGATTTGGCAGCGTTTCCTTCCAAGACATCTCGGCACATCTTGCGCTGAGGCGGCATCTGAGGACACGGGGCCCTGCCGCTTCCCGGGCTTTGTGGTGGGATTCTCCTCTGGCCGTCCCCAAAACCGGCTCCACACAGCTGGGAATGACCCAGCTGCAGTATCCAAACTGGGAATTCATCTGGGGAAGGGGCTGGGTGGCCTTAAACCCATCACAGCCAGCTGGCTCTGAATTTCTTCAGGGTTTTATAAAATAGGAATATACAATTTTGATAGGAATATACAATTTTCTTACTCCTGAACCTCTAAGGATGCTTTGGGATAATATTTTTCCCTCCTAAACTCACCCTAAATTGAGTGGGAACAAGAGCTGTGCCAGGGTTGGGGCGTGAGAGTTGTTTTTGTGCTTTATGGGGGTATTTCTAAACCCAGGAAATTTGATTATTCCTCATTTATTCCCAAGTGAGAGCGGGAAACTCTGGCAGAGCGAGGTTCTCTCCATCTCCCTGCGGTGCTCCAGTGGGATGCTCCGGCTCAGTGATCCTGGATGGGGTGGGCAGGGCTGGCTGAAGGGCTGGAGATGCTTTTCCCAGCCAAATCCGTGGCAGAAAATCTTGGGGTTTGAGGATGCAAACTTGTGTAGGAAGTGTCGGCTCTCTGTGGAACACTTTGTCTCTTCAAGAAAAACAACCACCAAAAAAGCCAAATGCGGAGTGTTTGTTTTTCTCTCCAGAAATATTTATCAGTTTTCCGAAGGTGGGGGGAAGGGGGAGGGGGGGGGGATGGGAGGTTTCCCATCCTCGTCCCAGATCTTTGGGGTGGGTTTGGGGGTCACCTTTGTGCCCCAAAGTCCCTCCCCGCAGCCTCGATGCTCCTCAGTGAAGGAACATCGATGGTTTGGGGTGAAGGAGTTGAAAGTGGGGTGGCATCTTGCAAAGCTGAGCTCTGATGGCAGCAGAGCCTGGCCTGGGGGACTTTAATGCATCGTTTTAGGGTGGATTTTAATATTTTGTGGTGTTTATCCAGTTTAAATTCCGAGCTGTCTGATCCAGCTTTAGAAAACATCAATTCACTGCTCAAAACCCCATTTTTGGGCAGTTTTTAGTGCTGTGAGGGCACCTGTTGTGTGTGGCTGCACCTCTGTGAGCAACAGGCTCGGGGAAAGGTGTCAGGGATGCACTGCCGGGGATGGGAGAGGGGTTATGGATGGCTTGGATACCCTGGAAAAGCTTTAATTGCTCTGTCCTGGTGGGGAGAGGTCTGGGAATGTCTGGAGATGCAGCCCTGGGGTGTTCAGGATGCTGAATCCATGGGAGATGAGCCCTGGGATGTTCTGGATGCTGAATCCATGGGAGATGAGCCCTGGAATGTTCCGGATGCTGAATCCATGGGAGATGAGCCCTGGGATGTTCAGGATGCTGAATCCATGGGAGATGAGCCCTGGGATGTTCCATCCATGGGAGATGAGCCCTGGGGAGTTCAGGGTCTTTGATCCAGAGATCAGCCCTGGGAAGTTCAGGATGCTCCATCCATGGGAGATCAGCCCTGGGATGTTCCATCCATGGGAGATGCAGCCCTGGAATGATCAGGGTATTTTATCCATGGGAGATCAACCCTGGGAAGTTCAGGGTCTTTGATCCACGGGAGATCAGCCCTGGGATGCTCCATCCACAGGAGATCAGCCCTGGGATGTTCCATCCATTGAAGATCAGACCCGGGAAGTTCAGGATGCTCCATCCATGGGAGATCAGCCCTGGGATGCTCCATCCACAGGAGATCAGCCCTGGGATGCTCCATCCATTGAAGATCAGACCCGGGAAGTTCAGGATGCTCCATCCATGGGAGATCAGCCCTGGGATGCTCCATCCTCACTGGGAAACTCTCCTGAACACATCCCAATCCCCCTTTGGGTCCCACTGGACCTCGATACCCCAAACATCCAAGCACACCCACAGCACCTTCCCAAAATCCCCAACTGAGGAGCTGCTGGAGGCCCTTTCCCAGACCGAGGAAGCGGGACAACATCTGGAGCGACGGGAAGCGCGTCCTCCTCGTCCTGCCTCGATATTGCTTTGCTCAAGCAAAAATAAATTGGAAAAGAAAATTGGGCCCTCGCACCAATTTGGGGCAGTTTCTCGATTGTGCAGCGAAGCAAAGCCCCCGACGGTGATGGATCGCTGCATTAACCCGAGGCCGCGTGCCCTGATTCCCTTTTATTACCACTCGTGGTGGCAGACAGAAAAACAGATTACGCCGGAGATCAAATCGATAGGAACTTTATTTGCTGGCCTTTTAAAAACATATTTCGGGGCTTTATAAAAACATACGGCAGATGCCAGGGATGGGCCTTGTCTCCTCGTTAAAAAGCAATTTACCTGCGCTGGAGCCGCTACCTTTTACCTGCTCCTCCAGGTTTGTTTTCAGCCTGAGGTTTGACAGCTTCCTTAGAGGCTTCTTTCAGCTGTGCCATCAGGTTTTTTAAGGATATGGGAAGGAATTGGATTTTTTTTTTTTTCCCCCCAGACAAAATCTAGAAATAAAATGGGGGTTTTTTTAGGGTTCCTACCCCAAACCCGACTTTTTTAAACTTGGTTTTGGAAGAAACCAATCCGAGCAGCCAATTTGCACAACCCTGAGCTGAACTCCTTCCTGCTGCTCCACAGCTCACTGGGATACAGGCATTCCCATGCTGGAATGAGCTGGGGCTGGAGCTGGAAAAGCTCCCCCCAGCTGTGGGAGCCGTGGGATGAGACTCTCGGGGGCGGCTTTGAGCTTCACCCAGCAGCTTTTTGGGCCTGGACCCATAACCAGCACCCAGGGCTGCTGCTGTGGGGCTGGAGGGGTCCTGCTGTGCCTTTGGGAATCGGAGCTCAGGGAGGGAAGAGCAGGAGAAGGAGCTGCTCCCAGGAATCCACGGAAAGTCCACCCTGGTTCTGTCGCAGCCTTGTCCCCGATTGTCCCCCTTTTGTGAAGCGCTTGGTGGCCTGGCTGGGGACAGGCCTGATTTATGAAGGGTTCTGTGCTCCGGGGGCTGGATCCCATTATTTGGGCAATCACTGGTGTGAGGAAATTCATTAATCTTAACAAAGGCAAGGGCAGCTCTGCTCCATCTCCTCCTCCCCGGGCTGGAGGTGCTGCAGCGGTGGCAGGAGGGGACAAGGCGCAGCTGGCTGGGGAGGGACCTTTTCGTGGCACTCAGGTTCCATCCGAGCCTGGTTTCAGAGGGTGGTTTTGAAGCAGAAGATTCCTGACAGTTTGTGTATCCCTGCTGGCTCGTGGAGCCGTCTGGAGCTGAGGAGCCACCAGCTCGGTTTTCTCCCTCTCTCAATCCTGTCTGGGCTCCTCAGAAACAATGGGCCAACATTCCTTCCCGCTGCTGTCAGCCCGAGATTCCCGGGATTAGCCCAAGCCCCCGGTGATGAGCCCCTCCCTCGCTCTGGCCCCGCTGGGTTGGGTTCCCATGGCCCGGGACGGCTCGGTGGCATTCCAGCATCCCGCACTTCAGAGAGGGAATGGTTTGAGGGATCTGAGTTTCCAGAGGGCCTCTCTGAGGGCTTTAGAGTTGGGCGGCAAAGCCAAAATAAATGTGTGTGCCGAGGGCTCTCCGTGCTGCCTCAGCCCTGTCCTCTGCTGACCCCCCCACCGCTGCTTCCATGCGGGATTGACTCGGGATGTGACCCCTCTGAGCCAAGCACTGCTTGAATTCCCACCTTTTGGAGAAGCA
The DNA here is from genome assembly GCF_000738735.6 of Corvus cornix cornix. Lineage (NCBI taxonomy): Eukaryota > Metazoa > Chordata > Aves > Passeriformes > Corvidae > Corvus > Corvus cornix. The sequence goes on along the minus strand of NC_046351.1, from coordinate 1,895,374 downwards.
CAGGAGGGTTTTCCCCTCGCTGGGAATGGCCGGAGTGGTTTAACAACATCACAGGAGCTGTCATCCCCCAGCAGGCCCTCGTCCCAGCAGAGGGGACCGGCGGGCAGCTGGTGCTGCGCGCCAGGGGAGCCGCATTCCATGAGCAATCCTGGCAGGAATGTCACTTCTCATCCGTCTCCTGACCTCGCCGTTCGCCGGACCTTTAACCATCCCGGACAAACAACGTTCCCCTGGAGGCAGGAGGGCCAAGAAGCACCTCCAGGTCATCCCCGTGCGCCGGCACCTCCCGCTCGCTCCTCGGTTTTTCAGCAGCAAAAACGTTTGAAGGCTCCGCAGATTTTTTTCCCTTTGATCCCTGTAAACACTATACAGTAATCAAAGTTTAAGCTGCTTTGGGTGAAATAATTGCTTAACAATCATATAAGACAAAGTGATTCAACAAATGACAATTAGGACTTGTGATCTACGGAACAGATGCATTCAGTGTAGCATATTATAATGTGCTAATAGGAGATTGACAGCACAATAATAGGAGAGAACAGCCACTCAGCCTATAATTCCCAACCAAATGTGAGGCTGTCCACAGAGCTCAAATCCGAACAGGCTGTAAAATTAGAGGTAAGAAGGCACAAGTTTCACAAAGACTCATTAGCAGGTTGGCTGTGAATTTCCAAGGAAGGGGGGAAAATTCCTGCTGGAGGATTTGCTCGCGAAAGGAAGGAAGGAAGGAAGGGGAGGGAGGGGGGGACCTCAACCTCCGCACGTTGGGAATGAGTAACCTGTGTCACACTGGGCTCCAACAGGCTGGAGCTGCCGCTGTTGCCGGATGCCAGCCAGGTTTTGGAGCGGAGGGTGGCTCCCGTGCCGTGGCAGCATCCGGATCCCGCTGCCAGGGGTTGGGAAGCGTCGCTCGGTGTCACCGTTCCGCGGGGGACGCGCGGAGCCGCCGACGGTGTGAAGGACCAAATGAAATTAAGGCTGATATGAGCACGGAGCTCCACCGGGCATTCCCGACGGGAATTGGGCACTTCCCAAGCCTTAAATGATACTGATGGGTGACAGGGGCACCCTTTAGCCCTGTCCATGGGAATTAAGGCTTGTGCTGCTCTTCTCTTTGGGGACATCGGGGGACGGGGACGTGTGCGGGAGTGGAGCTGTCAATCTCCACGGCCCCGGCACGTGCAGAGGCAGGAGCTGGGATCCATCCCTGAGCCCCTCCGCACCCTGGGATAACGTTCTCTGTGTGTGCCGCTCTCTCCTCTCTGCTTCCCCAGCAGCTTTGGAAGCAGAGAGATCAAAGGAACTTAAATTTCCAGCTCTGGTGACAAACCAGATTTTTCAGCTCGTCTCGTCCTTCCCGTGCCCCGTGCACGTGTTCCACCAGCATGGAATTTGGCCATGGTTTATTATGAAATAAACATGCCAGGAAATGCACTTTTTGTGCATGGGGGAGGATGGGAAGGTTTGGTAATTAAAACTTCCATCCATCAACGCTTTGCTCCCAGAGATAATTGTGCTGCTCCCGCAGATGTATGTTTTGTATGGAATTAACCGGTGGAAATTGGAGCTGGTGTGTCTGAGGGCATGGGATGTGCCATGGGCTGTCCAGAATTCCACTGGAATATCCTGGGGAAGGTGTGATCGTGCTCTGGTTGGGAATTTGTTGGGAATTTGGCCTTTTTGTCCCCGTTTATTGCACGGGCAAGTGCTTCATATCCACTTTATTTTCGCCTGCTACTCCCAAAACTGCAGGGATGCACCTGCCAGGTGGGGCTGGCATAAAAAATAGGGATTTTCCACAAATTTTATTAATTGCAGAGCCAGACTGTGTTGTAGAAACAGATGAATCCGTTGAAAACAACCTGATTCTTCTTTCCCCCTGCCCCTTCTTCGGGATTTTCCCGGGATGCCACAGCCTGTGATGTGCCAGCGTGGGCGTCGGGCACTCGGAATTTCAGAGCCTTTAGCTGAGGTGACACCGGAGAAAAAGCCACAAAGATCCCTCCCCTCATCCCAACTCCACGATTTATTTTTGAGGAGACCCTCGGGAAGCGCTGCCCCCACAGAGCCTGGAGCCAGAAGGCAGAGCCCGTCTGGGTTTCAGAGCTCCCACGGGGGGCTCGATGGCAGATCAATGAGCCCCGTGGGGACCCGTCACCCTCGTGGTGTCTCCTGACATCCCCCAGACCCGCCTGGGCTTTTTCAGAAGGAATTAACGGCGCTTTGGGTGGGCAGGAGGGTTGATAGCAGCAGGCAGGTTCCTCCCGATGCTCCTGGCGCTTGAAAATTGAATTTGTGGGGTTTGGAATTGTGTTTAATCGTGGGGGAGCTGGGCATGGCTCCTCTTCATCTTCCTCATCTCCCTGGCATCCTCCTCGTCCCCCCAGCAGCCTCCCCAGCTCCTCCTGATTCCGTGGTGGGCCCCTGCTCCACAGCTCTGGCCTCGGACTTGGCTTAGGCTGGAAAAGGCTCTGGAACCTCTGGAATACCGGGCTGGGTGGATTGGGGGAGGGGGCTCTCTCTGCTCAGTCACTCTCCCCGTTCCAGGCAGGTGTTGCTCTCCCTGATTTTCAGAGGGCTCTGGGAGCGGCCAGGCTCTCCTGGGTTTCTCTGGGATGTGACAAGGATGAAAATCTGGGAATTGGGAATTGCTGGGTGGAGGGCAGTGAGGTGTGGGAGAGGTGTTGGCCTGGCAAACACACCCTGACCCTGCTGCCACCCTCCCGTGGGATTATCCCAGCAGCTCCCAGCCCGTCTCTGGCATCTGGGATGCCTCCAGCCTGCTCTGAGCCCGAGTTTTGGCAGCGGCCGCCCTTTGGCAGCCCTTGCCAAGGCCCTTCCTGGCAGGGAATCCTGCTCCGTCCTGCTCTGCCACTCCAGCCGCACTTCCCAAACATCACCTCCCACTCCAGGGAGCATCCCGGGGAGCTCAGCCTCACCCCTGGCCTCGGAGCATCATTCCCGGGAGCCTTCCCTCCTCCCCTGCAGCATCTTCCCGGTGCCTCCCCGTCAGCACAGGAGCCTTTTTTTTTCCATGGATGAGTAATTCCTCCCAATTTGGGGGCTCCTTCCTGCGCTGTAACAACCCCGAGCTCGCGCCTGCCTTTTTCCAGCTGCCAATCTGCAGCAGAAATTCCCTTTTTTTTTTTTTTTTTCCTTTCCCCTTTTCCCTTTTCCCGGCGGGGGGGGAGGTGGGGGGATCTCGGTTATACAATCCGGGCTTGGGGCGACTATTTTGGATCCCTCCTTCCTGCCTCCAAACTGCAGCTCCGAATGTGACAAGTTACAAAACACTTGAGTCATTTCTCTCTCTCTCTCTCTCTCTCCTCTCTCTCTCTCGAGCGCTGCCTTTTTCCCCCACCAGGGTTTGGGTTGGTTTAAAGGGAAAAGAAGAAGAAAAAAAAAAAAGCAGCGGGATGAGGATGAGGATGGGGATGGGGATGAGGATGAGGAAGGGGGGGGAAAAGGCGGCTCCCAGCGTTCCCTCCCAGCCCGGGGGGCTGCGGGCAGCCCCCCACGCAGGGGAACTCGCGGGGTGTTTATGTAAGATGCTCATGTTCTGCTGAGCTGCAGCGAGAGCTGTTGTCGATTCCCAGGAAAACCCACGCTGCCCACGTAGGATCTCCCGAGCAGGGTTGTGTAACGGGGAGCCAGGCAGCCGGGGGGGCGGGGGGGGGGTCGGGAGATCCTGCCTGAGGCGGGGAGGGGGGGGTGGAAAGCGGGGATAGATGGAATTTGGAGGAGTGGGAAAAGTCCGGCTGCTGGGATGTGCTGCGGGTGCCTCGCCAGGAGGGTGCGGGGTGCTCAGGGGGTCGTGCCCCGGGCTGGTCTCAGCTCTCAGCACAGATTTGGAATGAATTGAGTCACTGGGTGACTTCCCAGCAGCCCCGTTTCCTTGGATCTCGGGAGAAAAGGGATTTTTGTGATGAGATTCGGTGTTGGACTCGAGGAAAACATCACTGATGTCGGCTTGATGGAGGAGGTGGCCTGATCCTGAGCGCTCCCGGAGCTCGTGGGATCATCACAAGGGGAGGGTCAGGCTGGAGATCGGCAGGAATTCCCTCGTGGGAAGGGAGGTTTGGAGTCCCCGTCCCTGCAGGTGTCCAAGGAAGGGCTGGATGTGGCACTCAGGGCCCCGCACTGGTGGCAAGGTTGGGCTCGGTGATCCTGGAGCTCTTTTCCAACCTGAATGATCCCACGATTTGGGGGAAATTCTCTCATTTCCCACTGTCCCCCGTGGATTCACATCACCAGCCTCAATATCCGAGCTGGGGCCACATCCACAGCTCCGAAATCGCCATTTCAGTGCTTTTTTCTCTAAATACCAAAAATCCAGGAGCGCTGGTGGCTTGTGCTGCTCCAGCCCTCTCGGGGTGCTGGGATCGGAGTTGTGAGTGCAGCGTTACATTTTTATCCCTATTTATTCATGCAGAACAGAGGCGCGGGGCGAGGCGCCCTGCTCGGGAGTGCTGCTCTCCATGAGAACGCTCCTTCATTTCCATCCTCCCTCCTTCCCCACAACTGAATTTACCCGGGTTATTTTTATTCCTCATGTGTATTTTTAATTAAAAAAAAAAAAATTAAAAAGAAATGTTGGGGGAAGGGGAGGAGAAGAGAAAAAAATAATTAAAAAAAAAAACCCCAACCCAACCATTACCACCCGATTAAATTCACCTTATTTTTACTTCCATTCAAATTTCCCCTCCAGAATTTTGATAAGCCGGGGAAAAAAAATGAGGCGGACAAGGGAGCTTCACCCGAAGGGAGAGCCGAGGCCCGGGGATGAGGGGGAGGAATGTGTTTTGGGGCAAAGAGTAAGTTTAGAACTATTTTTCTCTTAACTGGAGCACTTAGCTGCGCTGCAAGCCATTCATCTTGTGCTTTAATAACTCGTTCTCCCTGCAAGATGGGCTATCGCAGCCCTGGATATTGCTTTTCTTGGGATCCAGGATCAAAGATGGATCTGCTTCCTCTAATAAAACACGTTTTCATTGGAATTGAGATGATTTTCCACGCACTGCTTTTCCCCTTTAGTTTGGGTGCTGAGCTCTTCTTTGCCCCGAATCCCTCTTGCTGGCCTGGAATTTGTTTATTTTCCCTTCCCAAACGACAGAAATAGAAATTCCCTCATTTTCCCCCATCCCAGGGGTGCTCCAGGTGCTGCCATTTGCCTTGGGCCACCTCTACTCAATGGATAAATCAGATATTTACGATTTATAGAGGATATTTTCCACCCAGGGGGTCTGTCCTGCTGTGGGAGCTGATGCATTTTGGGGGTATCACGGCGTTTGTGACCGTTTTATCCTTTTCCTGCCACTTTTTTATCAACAACTCATCCCCCGGAGCAAACATTTCCCCGTGCAGCAGCTTGTGCTTGTCCCCCGGGGGCTCTGACGAGTTTGCAGGGCCTCGAGGCCGGGCCGGGGAAGGAGGCTGGGAGCGTTTGGAATCCTGGAAGGTTTTTTCCGGGAGCAGAGGGAGCTCTCGGCTCGCGGCTCCGCCGCTTCCCCGGCGCCGCCTCGCCGGGGTTCAAATCCTGAAACAAAACTTGTCCCTTTCATGTTCCCCTCGCCCGACTGTCTCTTAACTACGCATTTGATCTCGGCATCTCCGCGAGAAGGTTCAGAGCCTGAGCAGGGATTAATGGGAAGCGGGAATTAATGGGAATTAAGCGGCGGATCAAAGCGGCCGCGTGGCGGGCGGCGTTCGGGGGGCCGGCAGCGGCGGTGGCCGTGGGGGCGACGCTCCGGGGTGGCTACCGGGGGACACAGGGGGCACGGGGAGGTGGCTCCCGGTGCCCTCGCCTCCAGCGGAGCACGGGGTGAAGGCACCCGGCGGAGGGTCCGTGTCCCGCTGCAAGGGACTGTCACCTCCGTGCCAGCCCTTGGGGGGGCTCGTGGCTTTCCCTCCAGGGGTTTTCCAGAGTTCGGGAATGCTGGAGGCTGCCACGCTTCCCGCAGCGCCGGAGCCCACGGGCGAGCGGCGGGAATTCCCTGGTTAAACAAATATTTGGGGAGTGGGAAGGGGGGGGAGCAGCGCTGCTGAGGCCCCCAAAATGCTGAGCCCCCCCAAAATGCTGAGCCCCCCCCAATGCTGAGCCCCCCCAAAATGCTGCAACCCCGCAAAATTCTGAGCCTCCCAAAATGCTGAGCCCCCCAAAATGCTGAGCCCCCCCAAAATGCTGCAACCCCGCAAAATTCTGAGCCTCCCAAAATGCTGAGCCCGCCAAAATGTTGAGCCCCCCAAAGTGCTGAGCCCCTCAAAGTGCTGAGCCCCCCCAAAATGCTGAGCCCCCCAAAATACTGCAACCCCGCAAAATTCTGAGCCTCCCAAAATTCTGAGCCCCCCCAAAATGCTGAGCCTCCCAAAGTGCTGAGCCCCCCCAAAATGCTGAGCCCCCCAAGGTGCTGGGCCCCTCAAAGTGCTGAGCCCCCCCAAAATGCTGAGCCCCCAAAATGCTGAGCCCCCAAAGTGCTGAGCCCCCCAAATTACTGCAACCCCGCAAAATTCTGAGCCTCCCCAAATACTGAGCCCCCCCAAAATTCTGAGCCTCCCAAAGTGCTGAGCCCGCCAAAATGCTGAGCCCCCCAAAATGCTGAGCCTCCCCAAATGCTGAGCCCCCCAAAATACTGCAACCCCGCAAAATTCTGAGCCTCCCAAAATGCTGAGCCCCCAAAATTCTGAGCCCCCCAAAGTGCTGAGCCCACCAAAATGCTGAGCCCCCCAAAGTGCTGAGCCCCACAAACTGCTGCAGACCCCTAAGATGCTGCAGCCCCCCAAAATGCTGCAGCCCCTTGAGATACTTCAGCCCCCAAAATTCTGCAGCCCCCCAAGACACCGAGCCCTCCCATCCTGCTGAGGCCCCCAAAATGCTGCAGCCCCCCATGATCCTGCAGCCCCCCAAGATGCTGAGCCCTCCAAAATTCTGCAGACCCCAAATGCTGCAGCCCCTTGAGATGCTTCAGCCCCTCAAATGGCTGCAATCCCTTAGGATTCTGCAGCCCCCTCCAAAATTCTGCACCCCCAAGATGCTGCCCAGCCCCTTCCCCAGCACTCACAGCCCAGAGGGAGGATGATGGCGGAGCCAGGATGAGCCTGGGGTGGGAGCAGCGTCTTACACCCACCAGATTTGCAAAATCAGAGTTTTTCTCCACTAAACTCCCACCTGGACCCGGCTGTTTTGGGAGGATAATCCCGGGTGGGAGTAGGGGGCACGTGCCAGCTCCGGGGTCAGGATTGAGTTCTCCTCAAGGCTTTGCCCTGGTTTGTGGTGCAGCTGCTGGACCTCGTCCTGTCCTCGCTGCTCCCGGGAGTTCTCCCAGCTCAGGGAGCGGCAGGTCACGCACAGCCGAGGGATTTGCCAGATTTCTTCCAGCTGGAGTGAAAAGCCTGGGAATTTGGGTGGGGAGCTGGCCGTGAGGGAGAAGCAGGGCTCCCAGTGTTTGGGAGAGGAGCAGTTTGGCTGCTGGGCTTGTGGTCAGAGTCCGGCCTTTCCCAGGATATCCATGAGATGAGCTGCTCCAGGAGAGGCAGAGAGGGAGAGCCGGGAGCTGCCACCTGGCACCTTTCCCGTTGGAAAGGGAAAGAATGTTTGGAAAACAGGACTTTTGTTACCTTTTGGTCTTCTCTTGTCGGAATGTCGCTGCGGGGACAGAGGAGAGAAGTGCAAAGCCACTCTGGCCGCTGCAGTGACCGCGGCCTTCACGTGCGTGGTTTTCCCAGCAAAATCCAGTGTTGGGGAGAGGGAGAGCTGCAGGTGGATGAGGGGGGGTCCCCGTGGGGTCCGCACCTGAGCGACGCCTCCTGTGCCCCATCCAGGCACCTGCCAGAGGCTGCATCCTGATCCCTGAGCATCCTGATCCCTGAGCATCCTGATCCCTGAACATCCTGATCCCTGAACATCCTGACCCTTGAGCATCCTGATCCCTGAGCATCCTGATCCCTGAGCATCCTCATCCTTGAGCATCCCGGCCTCTGAGTATCCTGATCCTTGACCATCCTTACCCATGAACATCCTGATCCTTGAGCATCCTGATCCCTGAGCATCCTGATCCCTGAACATCCTGATCCCTGAACATCCTGACCCTTGAGCATCCTGATCCCTGAGCATCCTGATCCCTGAGCATCCTCATCCTTGAGCATCCCGGCCTCTGAGTATCCTGATCCTTGACCATCCTTACCCATGAACATCCTGATCCTTGAGCATCCTGATCCTTGAGCATCCTGGCCTCTGAGTATCCTGATCCTTGAGCATCCTGATCCCTGAGCATCCTGATCCTTGAGCATCCCGGCCTCTGAGTATCCTGATCCTTGACCATCCTTACCCATGAACATCCTGATCCTTGAGCATCCTGATCTCTGAGCATCCTGATCCTTGAGCATCCTGATCCCTGAACATCCTGATCCTTGAGCATCCTGATCCCTGAACATCCTTATGCTTGAGCATCCTGATCCCTGAGCATCCCAGGCTCTGAGCATCCCACACTCCAAATATCCTCACCCCTGAGCATCCTGGTCCTGGCACATTCCAGCCTCCAAGGATCCTGACCTCTGAGCATCCCAGCCTCCGAACATCCTCACCATGTCACCCATGTCCCACCCAGGCACCTGCCAGTGGCTGCACTTGAAGTTTAAGCCCCAACAGACGCCACCTTTCCAGGAAAATCCTTTATAAACCGTTTAATCACCCGCATCCAGGGTAGGAATTGCTCTCCAAGGGTTGTTTTTCCCGAGGGCCCGAGGCCACGAGGCCGAGCTGTGGCCGAGGAATGGGGTGAAAGTCTCTGCCCCCTCTTTGCACACCTCAGCACACCAAAAAAACCTCCTCCACGAGGGCAGCCGTGCAATTCAAACCCCACCACACACACACACGAACCCGTGGCAGGCTCCAAACAGTGAATTAAACGAGGATGAAAGGCAAATGCCAGCTCTGGCAAAACCCTAGGAAAGGAGCCATCAGCTCTCCGCAGCGTCCTGGGATTTTCAAGCCACGCCAATGGAATTTGGCCGCTTCATTTCATTCACTGTCAATCAGCGTCGCTGCCACTGATGCTTCCTCCTCTTTTTAGATCCCCCATTTCTTTTGGCGATGCCCAGAGCACAGTTGTATCCCAGCCAGGCAGCCCTCATCACCAAGCGATTAAATCAGCGGGAAAAAAACCAGGAGAGACGGCTCCTCTCAGACATAATAGTAAAAAGGGGGTGGCGGGGACAGGGAGGGGGGCGACGGCTCCGGGTCTATTTCTGCTCTGATGTGTCCTGGCGCTGCCGGAGCCTTCCCCGGGTGCTGAGCTGTGCCGGCGATCACCAGGTGGCAAAGAGGGATGTGCAGGGAAGGCTCCTGCACCGAGCTGGGTTTTCCCCGTGTCCCAAAGTCCCCGGTCCAAGGGGTTGGTTCTGTTTTGGGGCCGGCTCCTGTCGGAGCCGTGCCAGGTTCCCGTGGGCACCGTCGCTGTGTGGAGGGATTGGGGTGTTGGGGAATGTGGGTGTCACGCCTGGGCCTGAGCATTCCGACATCCAAGGGTCCTGATCCCTGAGCATCCTGATCCCTGAGCATCCTGACATCCAAGGGTCCTGATCCTTGAGCATCCTGATCCCTGAGCATTCCGACATCCAGGGGTCCTGATCCCTGAGCATCCTGATCCCTGAGCATTCCGACATCCAAGGGTCCTGATCCCTGAGCATCCTGATCCCTGAGCATTCCGACATCCAGGGGTCCTGATCCCTGAGCATCCTGATCCCTGAGTATCCTTACATCCAAGCGTCCTGATCCCTGAGCATCCTGACATCCAAGCGTCCTGATCCTTGAGCATCTGGATTCCTGAACATCCTGATCCCTGAACATCCTGACATCCAAGGGTCCTGATCCCTGAGCATCCTGATCCCTGAACATCCTGACATCCAGGGGTCCTGATCCTTGAGCATCTGGATTCCTGAACATCCTGATCCTTGAGCATCCTGGTCCCTGAACATCCCAGCCTCTGAATATCCTCACCCCTGAGCATCCCGGTCCCTGCACATTCCGACCTCCAAGGATCCTGACCTCTGAGCATCCTCACCCCCAGGGCATTCTGATGCCTGAGCTTTCCATCCTCTGAGTATCCCACCCTCTGAACACCCCAGCCTTTGGGAATCCTGGTCCCTGAGCATCCCAGCCTCCAAGCATCCCATCCTCTGAGCATCCTGACCCCTGAGCACCTTGGCTCTGATCATCCCAGCGCCTGAGCATCCCTCTCTCCAAGCATCCTGACCCCTGATCATCCCGACCTCCAATCATCCCAACCTCCAATCATCCCAGCCTCTGATCATCCCAGCCCCTGAGCATCCCGACCTCTGAGCATCCTGGCCCTGTGCCTTCCCCCAGGGCAGCTTCCTCCCAGCCTCTAAAATCGAGTGCTTTAATAACGGGCTGTAAAGGGACCGTGGAGAGAGGGGGGAAATAATTGTGTGATCCAGGGTTATCAGTTCACCAAGTGTTTCCTGCCCTGGATTTGGCTGTTCCCAGGATAACACAGAGCTATGAGGGCTGCCTTAATGAAAGCGCCTGTCCCTGGGAAACACCAGTGCGACCATTCCAACCCTGATGTGTCCGAGTGTTTCTGGGCCCCTTTTTCCTGCAGGAATTTGCAGCAGCAGCAGCGTGACCCTGGCTTTGTGTGTGCCAGTCCTGGGCTGTTGGAAGCTGCTTTAATTGATGTTATGATTGTTTTTATTTATTTTTAAGGATTTTACGTTGAAACATAAAGATTTAGGAAATCCCACCTTGCTCATCGCATCCCTGGGGCTGCTCCGGCCGCTACCACCACACCTCTGTCCCGAGTGCCAAAGTTGGGCTCAGATCCCAGCTTTTCCCACACGGAACAAAACCCTTTGGGGTGGGAATCCAAAACTTGCCATCCCAAGGGACTGTCCCCAAGTGGCTGCACATCCTAGCTGGGGAGCGCGGGCTCCGCGGGATTGTTTGTTTGGGAAATAGGATCAGAACTAAGCCGTGGAGTGCTGGCATGACCGCCGAGTGGGGCAGCGAAGGGCTGGGCCAGCCACTGCTTTTCCATTCCAGAAATGTCACTGAGTCACGAATGACTCACGATTATAATGGGAGACATTTCCAACCCGGCGCATGACTCGGAGACGTCTTGCAGGGATGTTAGAGCTGTTTGCAAAGTCCAGGCCTCGCCCTGGCTCTGTTCCTCCCTCCCTGGCTGCTTTGTGTCCCCCCCGTTGGCCAAGGTGACACCACCCAGCGTGTGGTGGCAGCCGGGATGTGCCTGAGGATGCTCATCCGTGTCCCGTGGGATCGGGGGGACATTCCACGGGATCAGGGGGACACATTAATGCTCCCCATCAGGTGACAGGTGTCTATTAAAGTGACTCCCATCACCGCTGCCTCCGGCCTGCCCTTGACCCGGGGCTGGCCCAGCAGACAGCTCCGTGTCACGCGTGACCTCTGTGGGTGACCTCAGCCCCGAGGTGGCCGTGGCTCCTGGGATTTTGGCTGCCAGAGGGGCAGCAGGGGAGGGATCTGTGTCTGAGCATCATCTGGGTTTGCTCTGCTGCCGTTCCCTCCTCTTCCCACACAGGGAAATCGTCCTTCCCGCTCCTGGGAAGGTGGATGAGGTGTCCCCCCCTCAGGGATGCGGTGGCACCCAGCGGCAGCGCTCCCCTCGCAGATTCCTCAGCACTTCCTCTTCCCACAGCTCGCCTCATCCCAGCCTCCAGAGCCAATTAATTAAGCAGGATTGGTATGAACGGGTTGAGGGAGGCGTTTGATCCAGTCAGACCAGTCCAGGGCTCTGGGATGACCGCTGTGGGTCGGTGCCGGCGCCGTTCCCGGTGCGATGCTGCGAGCTGGGCTCGGGGAGCCGCGCGCTTCCCTCCTCGCTGGAAATACTTTCTCACCAAATAGCATTAAATATTCCTGAGCTGTGAACATCTTGGACTGATTTTATTTTCCATAAATAAACTTGTTGGGAGATATTTGGAGATGGGCCTAAGCTGCAGAGCTTGGACTGGCTCCCAAATCTCGCTGCTGTTTGGGCTCGAGGGGTTGGTTCAGGATTGTTTCGAGCTTTATTTCGCTTTCAAGGGGTTGGGATTGAAGAAGTGCCCTCAAACAGGACCCTCTCAGTGCATTCCCAAAATTCCTGATTCCCTCAAATGCTGTTGATGGTGGGAGAGGGGATCACAGGTGTCCTTTCACCTCCAGACACGGCTGTAGGGTTGTATCTATAGGGGCTGGGCATTTTGGGAGCGGCATTTCCAGTGGAACCAGATGAATTCTTCCAGAGGTACCAAATCCCAGTTTTTTTGGAGTGGAACTGTGGATGCTCCACGTTTTAGGCACTGTGGGGTTTTGAGGTGCAAATCTTTCCTGGTCACACAGACAAGGTGCCCCTTGCCCAGCTGGAGATGCCTCCAGCCTATCCCAGCTTCTTGCTGGAATTTCTTTGCTTTCCAGATTGGACAAAGAAAAAGCAGAAAAAGAGAGATTTTAAAAAAAACAAACAAAGGAAAAAAAAAAAACACAAACACCCCAAAATAAACACAACCAAACAATGACGTTTATTTATTTTCCAATGGGGAAACCAAGTGGGAGAGCTGCAAGGATGTGTTTGCAAACCTGCTCCCAGCACGGCGCATCCAGAGGAGGCCGGATCCGGATCCGCGGGGCAGGGAGGTTGAATTCCCTTCCTTTCCCGGCAGGGCCGAGCGTTTCCCGCTTGTCCCTGTGCCTGATTAACAGTGACAAGGACAGGATTGCTCTTTTGGTGAGCGCACACGCTCCCCAAACCCCCGGCCGTCCCTCAGCCTCGCCTTCCCTTCTTCTCCCTCGGTCGCCAGGTTTATTCCAGGGGAAGAGGAGTCTGATCCACCCCGTAAACTCTGTCACATCCTCATTAATTTGGCCATGTCTGCCCTGCTCGCCTTAGGGAAGCGTCACATTTTTAACGAGGCTCCGGGGGGGCCGTCACGGGCGACGGCTTCGTTTTGACAGCTGAGGTGGGAAAGGTGCAGCGTCAGGGTTTGCTCCAACACCGGGAATTTTGTCTCGGCTTCATTTCACCCGGGATGAGGCTGCTGCTCCTGGGGTTCCTGGGGGTTTAAAGGTGAGATGGGCGTGGACCCGGAGCCAAGGGGTGCTGCTGGTGGGATTGTCACTGGAATCCCGGCCTGAGGCACTTCCAAGCTTTTAGGAGAAGCCCAGGATTTGGCACCATGGCTCAGGACCAGCTGCCCTGGCTAATTCTGTCCAATTCTGCTTTTTTCCCGACATTGTTCCCAAACTCGATCATTTTGTAGTGAAATCTCACGGCACGGTCTTCTTCCCAAAGAATATAGTGAATATATCTATATTCCAAATAATCTTATATGAATTCCATATATTCCCAATCTAATTTTAAATTGATTTATAATTTTTAGTAATAAATGATGTCTTTTCCCAACACATTAGATACAATATTTTATCTTCCCACTATATTATATATAATACAGCTTCCAGTACATTATATCTAATAATACCGAAATGCATTATTTTACAGCTTATAAAATACTACTTTTATTTTATATTCCACGTATTTATTGCCCTATCTGGCACTGCATCCCTGAGCGTTTTTGTGCTCAGGGCAAGGATCCGTGGCTTTTCTGTGTAAGGCCAGTGGCTGATCCGTCGGGATCTTGCTCCATCCCAGGAGCTCTTCTAACCCATTCTAATGCAAATGTGCATTAGCTGATAATCGGAATGTTGAGTGGATTATTTCACCCCCCAGACGAGCTGCTGCAAGGCACATTTTTAGTTTGGTTTTTTGTTTGGTTTTTTTTTTTTCCCTTTTACTATATTAAACCAAAAGGAAAAAAAAATTAAAAATCCAAACCAACCCTCCCAGCCGCAAAGAAACCCACCTTGGGATCAGGATTGATCCCCGGGGATCTGGGCAGGAAGCAGGATCTCTGTTTTTCCCCTCTCGAGGCCAAAAAGAAATGAAGACCCCAGGACCTGGTGGCACCCTCGAACAGCTTTATGGCATGTGCTCCCTAATTGCATCGGCAAACATTTGCGGTGTAATTAAAGCCGGGAGCCACCAAACCGTGAGAAATCAATTAAAAGGAATCCTGGCTGTGGGAGCAGCATCCCATCCCTCCTGCCTGTCCTGTGAAGATGCTGCTTCATCCTTTCTCTCCCCCTTTCCCACCCCCAAAAAAAAAATCCCACAGGAGGGGTTGATCCCCCTAAATGGGGTTTTGTCCTTCCGATCTCTGGGATGCTGGAGCGTCCCTGCCCTGTGGTGTCACAGTGTCGCTGCTGGTGTCGATTTTGGTGGGTTTTGGGAATTGAGGAGTTGCCTTTGGTGGTGCAGGATGGGGAGAAGAGGGAGAATCTCAATGTCAGCATGGGATGTGGGGTTTTTCTGGGAGCAGCCACAGGCTGGGTTGTAGGTTAAAGGTGCCGGGCTCAGCTCCTGCCAGGAGCAAATGGAAACGTGCAGGAAATGGGCATTTTTTTCCAGCAAGGTTTGGATTTTGGGGTATAAACAGGGAAGGGAGATCAGCCCTTAGGAACAGGAGCCTCCCGTGAGATCTCATTAAAAAATGTTTAGGAATAATGGGAGAAATCTACACCCATGTACCTCCAGAAAGGGTTTTGGGGTTTGGGTATAAACAGGGAAGGGCCATCCCTCTGTGGGAATCATGGAATGCTGCTGCTGCCTCTGCTCCAAGCCCTCAGCATCTTCCCAAAACCCCCTCTCACTCCAGGAGCAGCTTTTGGCTCGATCCATCCCCCCAAACACCGGGATTTGGCTGGAATCCGCCATCCCCCCCATCCTGCTCCAAGCACGGGACACTTCACCCTCAGAGACGCAATCCCCCCATGCTTCGAGAGCTTGGAAAAAAGATCTGAATCCACCAAAACAAACCCTTTCCCTGCACGTGCAGCTGCTTCCCCTGGGAGAGGCTGAAAGAGAGACTGGAGCTCATGTGACAGATGTTAATCGCATCATTTAATGCACTCCTGGAAGGCACTTGGATACAGGGATGGGGAGGAAGAGCAGAATAGACTATTGTCTCCCGTTTCCGGCAGCATCCCCAAGGAATGGAGAACCCCAGGGAATGGAGAACTCCAGGGAATGGAGAACCCCGGGCTGCACAACTCACCCAGGGTTTGGTACGGAGGTGGGAATGGCCACGCTGAAATTTGTGGGGTTTCTGCTGTATCCACAGTGAATGCGCCCATTTCAGTACAAAGGAATGATAAAAAAAGGCATAAAAATGGTTTTGGGTTGTTTTCCAAAGGGCTGTTTGGGGGGGAAAACTGGAGAGGGGGAAATAGGGAAGGAGGGGTGCTGTGTGATCCACACCCTGGACCAGACACAGATACAGGAGAGGGGAAACAGGGCTGGAGGGATCATATCTGATCCACAGCCTGGACCAAACACAGTCCTAAGAGATGAACAAACAAACCCTAATAGCTGAACATCCCTGGAGCAAGCAGGGAATATAGAAGAGGGAAAATAGGGAAAATAGAGATCATGTCTGATCCACACCCTGGACCAAACACAGTCCAGGATACAGGAAAAGGTGAAATAGGGATGGAGGGATCACACCTGATCCACACCTGAGCATCCCTGGAACAGCACATGGATACAGAAGGGAAATAGGGATCACACCTGATCCATTCCCCAGAATCCCTTTAGCCAGGTCAAGATACAGGAAAAGGGGAAATAGGGATGGAGGGATCACACCTGATCCACACCTGAGCATCCCAGGAGCAAACAGGGGATACAGGAGAAGGGAAACTGGGATGGAGGGATCGGAGCTGATCCACGCCTGAGCATCCCAGGAGCAAACAGGGGATACAGGAGAAGGGAAACTGGGATGGAGGGATTGGATCTGATCCACAGCTGAGCATCCCTGTACAGAATGAGGGATACAAGAGGGAAAACCCTGGTGGAGGGATCATTCCTGATCCACACCTGAGACCCCCTGGAGCAAACACCTCCTGCTTGGCCTGGGGAACAATGAAAGCCCATCCAACATCCACCGTGGGTTGGAAAGGGGATATTTGCCGGCGGCAGGGAATTGCATTTCCAAGGCAGAAGCAGCATCCCATGGGCTGCTTCCCTGATTGAATTCCCCCTTGGTGACCCGGGAAGGTAATTGAGGCGCAGGGGAGCCAGGGCAGAGCGCACCCCCTGGAAATCAGCACCTCCAGCCACCCCCTCCCCGAGCCGGGCAGCGACCGAGGCGAGGTGCCTTCAAGGTGCCTGGAAGTAACCAACTTATTGCCTAATAGATTTCTCAGTCATGAATTCCCCGTGCTCCGTGTGCCCCCCAATCAGAGCAATTATGGATTTAAATGGAGCTGGAATCCGTGGTGCAGAAAATGCCCGTTTTAGCGGGAGATTGGCCAGAGGTGAGGGACCTGGAACACCCCTGGTAATGAAAGCTCTTCACAGCTTGCCGTGTTCCACCCGGGAATAATTGCTGCAGCCTGTGATACGGATCCGGCTGCGTTAATGATGCCCTGTTCCTTTTCACAGGACTCATTTCAGCTTCCCCCATTTTTCTTTCCCCGGGATTTCAAAGCGCCGAGGCATCGTGGGAATTAACGCATTAACGCGGCCGTTGTGGCGCTCGGGGTAGTTCCAAATGTTATTCCCGGCTTTTCGGCCGGGATCGATTAACAAAGTGCCAGGGAGCCTCGGGAAAGGGTGGCCGGAGGGGGATGGAACGTGACACGGGTGTCATCCCCGCGTCCATCGCATTTGGAATTGATTCGCTGTGACAGGATGGAATTATCAGAACAAAACGTACTTCAGGAATTAAAAAAGAAAAAAAGAAAAAAATTAAAATAATAATAGAAAAAAAAATAGATGTTTTGGATTGGAAATAAAACTCCCCTTAACTTCCGAATGAAAACCACATCCAAGGGAGACAGTTGGCTTCTCCTCTGAGTTTATTATTAAATATTTTACCAGGGAGGGAAGTTCTGAGCTGAGCATCTTTTCCCTCCTGTTCCTGGCAAGAGCAGTTTGTGTGGAGGGAGGGTGAGCTCTTGGTTGTTTTCCCGAAGCTCTTTCTGGGGGTAGATTTCTCCCATTATTCCTCGGTTTAAACAGCTTTTTAATGAGATCTCAAGGCAGGGTCCTATTCCTAAGTGATATTGGGAATATATCTGTGCTTCCAATATATCTCTATCTGGAATACAGTGTGTATTTCCATATAGGACATATATAAATGTATGTATGGAATTAATAGAGAATATATAGAGAATATACAGAGAATATACAGAGGATATATAGAGAATATATAGAGAATATACAGCGAATGTATAGAGAATATATCTAGAATATCTAGAATATCTAGAATATCTAGAATATATAGAATATATATATACAGAATATAGAATATATACAAAATTATCTCGAAATATCTATAAAAAGACACAAATGTACCTATTCTATATGGAAATTCCGGAGATATAAAATATTTATTCCCAATATATGATCTATTATATATTATCTATATTTTATAATATATTTGATTTGGTGCACAGGGCTGGGAGAAAGGCCCTGGCTGTGCTTTTGGATACTCACAACTCGGAAGCAGCAAATTCCAAGTGCTGGGAGGGGGTTCCAGCAGGTAAATGGATGCCGTGGGTGGGTCGGTGCTGCATCCCCAGGGATGGAGCCGGACGGAGCAGCTCCCGCCGCTCCTGAAATGCTTTAATTTCCCCCCAAATGGAGCCGAGATATTTTTTTTTTCCCTCCCTGCTTTTGCCATCGCTCCAGCTGAAGCTCCCAGGGGGCTCCGGATTAATTTCCTCCGGTGACCCTGGGAGCCGCAGGCGCCTGACCCCGGCGCCGGAGGGGCCGCGAGGTCGCGGCGAGGGAGCAGAGGGGACCCGCGGCCGCTGATAAGGAGCTCGGGGCGCTGCGGAGTTTGGACAGCGAGGAAATGGCATCTCCAGTTAACTCAATCCCGGAGCGGCCCCGGCCGAGCCGCAGCGCTGAGATTCAATTACCGGCGCCGTCCCTGGGGACAGGAGTGTCACCGTCCCCCCAGCGCCGGCCGCCAGCTCCGATGCCATCCCGGGACCATCGGTGGCCTCGGGGGCGGCTCGGGGTCCCTGCGGAGGGGTCGGGGCTGGCGAGGGGTCGGAGCTGCCAGAGAGGGGTCGGGGGGTGTTCGGGATTGATCAGCGAGCGCTGGGAGCTTGTAGGAGTGGGGTTTTATCCCGCTCTTCTCCCTGTAAGGAGTCAGGCCGTGGGTTTTCTCTTGGAGCAGGGGAATGGAGGCAGCGCTGGGGTTTGGTGGCCGTGGGGGGGGGGGGGGGTGTGGTACCCGCTGAGCATTGTCCCGTGTCTCCTACACAGGGCATGGAGCAGAGCCAGACAGTTCCCATAGGGGCCTGCCCATGTCTGGATGGTTTTAGGGTTGATCCCAGTGGAGGAGGGGATGGGAGAGAGGCTGGTGAGGAGCTGGGGAGGCTCCTCTCAGCCCCGTGTGCTGCAGGGTGTGATAAGATTCCTCACAAAGACCACGGGGATGTCTGCTGGGACAGCGGCCACATTCCTGAAGTGGGGCATGCTCAGATCGCCTGGATTTCCTACAGCCAGGGTCTGTCCTTGTCCCCAAATCCTCCTCCCTCAGAATCACAGAGTGGTTGAGGTTGGAAAAGCCCTCCAAGATCATCGAGTCCAGCCTGATGTCCACCTTGTCCCCAGCCCAGAGCTCTGAGTGCCACCTCCAGTCCTTCCTTGGACACCCCCAGGGATGGGCACTCCAAACCTCCCTGGGCAATTCCAAGGCCTGGCCACCCTTTCCATGAGGAAATTCCTGCTGCTGTCCACCCTGAGCCTCCCCTGGCCCAGCCTGAGGCCGTTCCCTCTCCTCCTGTCCCTGTTCCCTGCCAGCAGAGCCCGACCCCCCCGGCTGCCCCCTCCTGTCAGGGACTTGTGCAGAGCCACAAGGTCCCCCCTGAGCCTCCTTTGCTCCAGGCTGAGCCCCTTTCCCAGCTCCCTCAGGTGCTCCTGGGGCTCCAGCCCCTTCCCAGCTCCATTTCTCCGTGGCCAGTTTGGGACAGGTGTGCTGGGTGTTTGGCTCCATCCACAGCCCCGAGCCCAGCAGGGAGCCGGGACTGTGGCAGTGGGATAATTCCACTTGTGCTGGAGCCTGTGAAAACGCTCTTTCTTTTCCCAGAGCAAAATCTAATCCAGAAGAGAAGAAAACACTCATTATTTAATTTTCCCCGTTTTTTTTTTGTGTGCTCATGGGATTTTAATGGGATTAATTATTATTTAATTTGCGCTTTGGCAATTCATTTGTGCTGAGCTATTCTAGTATTGGAGAGCCAGCCATGCTCAATCCCTTTTGCATCTCCATCCGTGCTGCCAGCCTTCTTCCCAGATACCCATGCATCCCCCAATCCCATCCACCTTTCTTCCAGGTACCCATCCTGTCCCATCCAAAGCGTCTCCTCATTGCCAGCTTCCTCCTTTATTTGATTTTCTTTGTAATCTCTGGCTGCCAGACCCCAGATGGGAAAATCCGAGCAAGGATCATCAGCTTGGGGTCACAACATGGAGGAGCTGGTGCCTCCCGGGTGTTCCTGGTGCAGGAGCATCCTTGTGCCCCACCCCTGGGGCCAGCATCCCTCTGTCTCCATGGGAACATCCCTCCATCCCCATGTGAGCATCTCTACATCCTCATGTGAGCATCCCTCAGTCCCCATCCCCCCATCTCCGTGTGAGTGTCCCTCAATCCCCCTCTCTCCATCTCCACACATTCCACAACATTCTTCCATTCCATTCCATCCTCCCATTCACAACATCCTTCCATCTCTCCATCCCCACGAGGGAATCCCTCCACACAATCCCTCCATTCTCATCCCTCCATGTCCACAGGAGCATCCCTTCATGTCCATGTGAGGATTCTTCCATTCCCATCCCTCCATCTCCATGTGAGCATCCCTCCATCCCAAATCCTCCCTTTCCATGTGAGCATCCTTTCATCCCGTGCAAAAACCTCTCCATCCCCATCTCTCCATTTCCATGGGCGCATCCCTTCATCCCAGGTGAGCATCCCTCCATCCCTCTCCATTCCCATCCCTCCATGTCCACAGGAGCATCCCTCCATCTCCACGTGGGGATCCCTCCATTCCCATCCCTCCATGTCCACAGGAACATCCCTCCATCCCCGTCCATTCCCATCCCTCCATGTCCACAGGAACATCCCTCCATCCCCCTCCATTCCCATCCCTCCATGTCCACAGGAACATCCCTCCATCCCCCCTCCATCCCCACCTCTCCATTTCCACAGGAACATCCCTCCATCCTGTACAAAATTCCATCCCCACCTCTCCATTTCTATGTCCGCATCCCTCCACCCCATGCCAGCCTCCCTCCATCCCCACCTGAGCCCCTCTCCACCCCCATCCCCGCATTTCATCCCAGGCGAGCCTCCCTCCATCCCCCTCCATCCCCGCCACTTCCCCAGATAATGAGAGCGAGTTTAAAAAACTTAAAGCCTCTTCCTGCCCGCGGTGAGTGACACAAATGGAGTTCATATTTAATCATCTGTTAACTCGTTGTCTATTATAGCTCTTTAATAGCACCAGAGATATTCTTAATGAAGCATGATTTAAGGTATTTACAGCTCTAGGACCGACAGACATCACTCACAGTGTGCAGGTAATGAGGCGTAAAACAGCTCTGGAAACCGTAAAAATGGGAGAGAGAGAGCGAGGAGGGAGAGAGAGCAGGCAAGGAGTTCAGAGCTGAATTGTTCCAGGGTTTGTTTTAAAATGTTTAGGCATTTAAAGTCATTTCAGCTTCGCTGAGGTGTCTGGTAGCACCGAGTTCAGCAATTCCCAGCGCTGAGAACCCCTGGCTTGCCAGGAGGGGTCTGGTCCCCTGATACTCCCAAGCTGGGACATCTCAGGAATCACGGGAGGGAGCAGGGAAAAAGCTTTTGAGGGTCCCCAAGGACCATCCAGGAGCAAAGCCTGGAATTTCTGGGTGCATTTTCCCCTTTGTTTTTCCACTCGATGGCACAGCCACAGAAGGGACGGCAATGACCCTTCCCTTTGCTCGCCTGCAAATGCCACCCCTGTGCGACGCTTTTAGTTTTGTATTTTTTCCCCCAGAAAAAAAAAAAAAGAAAAAAAAAGAAAAAAAAGAAAGAAAAAAAAGAAAAAAAAAGAAAAAAAAGAAAAAAAAGGAAAAAAAAAAAAAAAAGAAAAAAAAACCCCCACCAGAACCCAAGCCAAGTTTTGGAAAATAATTTGTGACGGAGGTGCCATTCTGCATCAAAATATTGTGTAGAAAATGTCAAATGTCACCAATCCATGTGTCCCCCCGTGTGATAGTAATTGGGCTGGACGGCTGCGCTCTGCCACCGCGGCCGCTCGCCGCCGCCTCCTCCTCCTCCTCCTCGCACACCGCTCGGGAAATGTGTCGCTTCCCGAGTCCATCCCGGCTGCCCTGCCTGCGGAGCGGGGCCGGCCGCGGTGTCCCCAGCCCGGGGACGAGTGCGTGGTGCTCATTAGGCTCCAGCAGCGATAAACAGCTCCTGGGAAAAAGGGGGGCAGCTGGAGCGGGGAGATCTCGGGGTGTTGATTCCCTCCTGGATTTCTCTCCTGGCTGGGAGATGTGGCTCCATTTCCCTGGTGTTTTGCCCTTGATGATTTAGGTGGAACTCGATTTGGGGAACCCAAAGCGGAGCCACAGTGGGGTCCTTGATTGAGGAATCACAGCCTGTTGCTCCCCTCCTTCCCCAGAAGTGCTCCGGTCACCTGCATTTCCAGCACCAGGGACCCTTTGGAATATTCATCCCACTTTCTGCCTGGTTCTGTTGGGTGTGTAACATCCCCATTGCAGTTTGATTGCGCAGAGCTGCTCGAATTCGCTCCGAGGGAAAACAAACTGTTCTTCCAGAGCAAATAACCCATTCCTTAGAGCATCCCAAGCCCTTAATCTGGGAACAACCCTTTCACACACACCCCTCAACAATCCCGGGTGAATCAATCCTCATTAGGACATTAGGCTGCATAAATATTTGGCCGGTGAGGGAGCCCCAAGGGAGAGCAGAAGGATGGGGAGAGATTTGCAGTTGGAAATTCAATGAAGTTCCCTTCGGCAGCGGGAGCCGGGGGGGAGCCAGGCCTGGGAGAGTTGGGCCAAGCCTTCAGCCAGTGCCTCTTGTCCCCTTGGGCAAGTCCTGCGGAGCAGGGTTAATTCTGCTGACCTGGTTTTTCCTTGCCCGTGGAAGTGGCGAGGCGCAGGTGGAAAACGAGGAGGTGAAATCCTGCCCGCGCTCGGCAGCTCCTTCCCGAAGCCACAACACAACTCGGTCGCAAACAAGTTCTTTGCTGCCGAGGAAGGAGCTGGAATTTCTCTCTGGCGAGGCAGCAGCAGCAGAATTGCAAAGTCGGTGCCTGTTATAGAAACTTTTTAGTACTGGGGACAAGCCAAGAAAAAAGCCCAGATTGATCTCAAATCTCAGCTGGTGCTGGCGGCGCTTCCACCTCCGACTCCTGCACTGGTGGGACGTGAGCCGGACCCTCCAAGCATCCCCGAGGAGAGCTGGGTTGATGTTTCCCAGCGTTCTGGGTACTCTTCCCAGCTCCCTGCCCAGCCAGGAGCTCCTGCCCTGCTCTGGAAGGTGGTTTTGGGGTTGATTGAGGTTTTCTGGTTTGTAATTGCATAAAGCCAGCTCTTCCCTGGCTCCAGCGTGGGCGCTGCGTGCTTGGGGTGCATCCCCCCCATCCCATCTCCTCACCGGTGGGTCCGGCCTGGATCATCTCATGCCATTGAAGTCCTTCACACTGGGATAATCCACGCTGTGGCAACGCCAGGCTGCAGCTCCCGGGGAGGTGAAAGGTTTTTGGCTCAGATTCCATCACAACCTGCCCGTGCCATGATTTCCTTCGGCAGCCAGGGAAATTCCTTCCAAGCTGTCAAGGATGTGGGTGGCATTGGGGCAGCTGGAAATTTCACCTCATCCCATGAGTGGTGAGGGGCTGGTGCAGGGAACATCCCGTGCTCTGGGTGGGCGCGGGCAGGGAACGGCTCCGAGGGATGGGTGAGCTGGGAGGATCCAGACTGGATCCATCCAAACCTATTCACTCCCTGTACTGGGAAGCAGGTGCTGGGCTGGGGCCTGGCCGGGGCTTTGTTCCTTAATTTTGGGATGGAATTCCTACGGCAAAGCTGGGCACCATCCGTCTCCCCTTCCCAGAATAAAGCACATTTTAATCCATTTTTCCTCCACGCCGTGGTAAAACAGATGCCAACGGGATGGACGCACTGACAACGGGCACCGCAGGGCTCACCCATCTCCATGCCCAACCCAAGCCAGGTATCCCTGGCAGGGCAGAGCTCCGAGGCCACCCTGGTGCTGCCGAAAACACCGGAGCACTGCATGTGTGCTGCTTCCATGTGCGCCGGTTTCCAAGGAAACCGCTCGCTCTACATGTGTGTCGCTTAACACCCTATTTGCTTTCATTTGGATAAGTCTTTAATTCCTGTGCAGCCCCGGCTCCGCGGGATCTGTTGAGCTCCTTGTGTATCCCCAGCGCACAAAATCCCTCTCCCGCCTGCCTGCCTCTTGGAAAAGTCCCTGCCTGCTCGGAGCAAGTTTCCTAAACCTGTGCCTAATTGGAGCAGCTAATGCTTTCCGTGGGAATAACTGGATATTTCCCTGCTGCTTCCCCTCTAGAAACAATCAGCGGGGAAAACGCGGAATGCGGCGCTCCTGTCACCTGCCACCAGCTCTGCTGCTCCGGCTCTGCAGTGGGTGGAGGAGCAGGGCAGGATGCCCCTTCCCAGGGGTGTGAGGGGCAGAGCTGGGCGGTGCAGACATGGATCCGAGTCCTTGGGAAGGCGGCAGCTCCTGTCAGTGGTTAAATGTTGGTTTTAAAGTGTCCTGGGGTGAGGAAGTGGGGAAGGGTGGCCTTGGAAGCGTGACCCGGTTGGTGTCACACATCAGCCTGGAGAAGGGAAGGATCTGGGGAGAGCTCTGAGCCCCTTCCAGGGCCTAAAGGGGCTCCAGGAGAGCTGGAGAGGGACTGGGGACAAGGCATGGAGGGACAGGACACAGGGAATGGCTTCCCAGTGCCAGAGGGCAGGGATGGATGGGATCTTGGGAAGGAATTCCTGGCTGGGAGGGTGGTGAGGGGCTGGGATGGAATTCCCAGAGGAGCTGGGGCTGCCCCTGGATCCCTGGCAGTGCCCAAGGCCAGGCTGGAGCACCCTGGGACAGTGGGAGGTGTCCCTGGGCATGGCAGGGGGTGGCACTGATGGGCTTTAAATCCCTTCCCACCCAACCCATTCCATGATTCCATGACACTGATAGGACACGCTGTGTCCCCACTGGGTCCTGCGCTCCAGCACCTCCTCCTCGAGCAGGAGTGACCGACGAAGCTTTTGGGGGTGTTTCACTCCCCCGAATTTTCATCTGCAGCAACCCAAAGCGGCTTTTTCTTCCCTGTCCCCCTTCCTCCCTTCCCTTTGCACAGCAAGATGCCGCCTGCTCTTGTGGCACTGGAGGAATTTTCTGATCTAAAGCCACTTTCCTCCTCTCCCAAAATCCCCGGGGCTGGCTCATGCTTGTAGAGCTGAGCAGCTCCCGTGTCACTCGGGGCTGGCTCCTGTCTGCAGCCCTGACAGCAGCTAATGCTGTTAGCCTGTGTCGAGGAGGGATTTCAGCATTAAAAACCCCCAAAATCACCACACTCGGGCCACTCTGCTGCTCGCAAGCAGTTCAAAAACACTTCCCCCGTGTTTGGGGTGCCGGGCATGGGCCAGGGGTGTCACACAGGGGGGTTTTGGGGTGGCTTTGGGGGACTGGTGCAGCCTCTGGAGCAGTGCGGGATGAGCAGCCGGGATTAACTCGGCTCGGGGAAAGCTTTGCTATCTTTAGCTGGAAGGTGAGGGATTGTGGCTCTTAGGGTGGCCGGCAGGTGAGGAGAGAGAAAAATCTGCGGGGCCAGCCCGGCTCGGGGCGCTGACCCCAGCTCCTGTCCCCACGGGGGTCTGGCCCCGCCGGCCCCCGGCCGCGTGCGCCGTCACCTTTCTAGGCCACAATCTGTCCCCAATTCCGAGCCTGCTGTTAGCTTCACTTGCACTCTATTCTCGTGTTTGCTGTTATTTTTTAACACTTTATTTTTTTTCCCTCCCCATTTTTTTTCCTTTTTTTTTCTTTTTTCTTCTTTATTTTTTTTTTAATATAATTTTTTTTTTTTTTTTTTTTTTTTTTTTTGCATAAAAGCACTATCCTCTCCCCAGAGCCTGCCTGGAGCGAAGGCATGGTCTGTACAACTGCAATTATTTCGAAGAACAGATGGAGTGAGGAGCAGAAAGTCTGTTAATAGTAATAGAAATGCTACATGTTAACCTGGACAGCACACGATGACAGTCCCATGACTACACGTTCTGTTCCCACCAGCTGGGCTCCGAGCGGAGCCGAGAGATTCAGAAACGCCGAGCTCGGCTCCGCACCCTCCCCAAAGTTAGAGCTCAAATTCCTTCACACTTGCAGCGTAGGGTTTTTGGGTTGTCGGGCTTCTTCTCCCCCTCCCCTCCTCCTCCTCCACCTCCTCCTCCTCCTCCTCCTCCTCCTCCTCCTCCTCCTCCTCCTCCTTTTTCCCATTAAACACCGATTTTGCTGTTTCTCCTCTCTGTTTTTTCCTTCAGCCGGCCGCAGCTGGGAGCGTGGTGGGGCTCAGCCTCGAGGTCCTGACCTTGAGCCTCACGTGGTGCCGCCAGCGCGGCCCCTTTCCCACGCTCACATCTGCAGGGTTGATGTAATTCCCCCACCCCAGATGATGCCAGGCTGGGATTTAGGGAGCGGGGCAACGGCTGCGCTCCTGGGCGGGGCGGTTTGCAGGAGTTTGGGATTTTCTCTGCAACTGTTGCAAGCTGGTGGCGGAATGGGTTGAAATCCGCGTTTTCTGGTTCAAAGTGGCGCTCCCTGCAGGGGTGGGGTCTTTGAGAGGTTTAAGGGGTGCCACGGGAAAGGGGCACAGGGGGAATTTGGTTATGGCAATGCTCCAGGGGGTTTTTTTTTGCCTCGTTTACCCCAACCAGAGGTTGGGAAATGGAGCAGAAATATTGAGTCAGCCCCACGAACCTCGCTGTGCAAATCCCTGCCTGGTTTCACAAGAGGCCAGGGATGCAGCCACAGAGCTCCAGCTAATTCCAGTGGGAATTGCAGGGCTAAATCCCAGGCTGCTGGTGAAAGCCCAGCCCCCGGGGCAGCTGGAGCGGAGCGTGGCACCACTGGTGCCCTGGCAGACGCACCTGGAGGTTTTATTAGGGTATAGATCCCTTAATCCAGGTGCTTGTGGGATAATCTGGTGCCTGAGGTGCCGCCAAATCCCTGGAGATCAGCAGGTTTTCCCTCCAGAGGTCACTTTCGACCCAGCTCCACCCTCGATGGACCAAAATATCCGCGTGGGCTCTGTGCTGGGGGCACCTTGGGGTGCTGGGCGCCCTCAGTGGGGACCTGGGGTGGGCTGTGGGGGTTTCCTGGGGGCTAAAGCGGTGTCATCCATAAATCCCAGCTCTCTTTGCCCAATTCCATCACCCAGGAGTGGTACCTGAGCTCCAGGAGCATCCCAGGAGCATCTTTTGGTTCATTTGGGATGCGTGGGGCAGAGTTTGGCTCCTCACAGCCGCCCCCACGGAGGATGGGGCACCCAGCTTGTCCCCAGTCACCAATGGATCCCAAAAAATCCTTTTCTTTGGAAGAGGCAGAACCCACATTTTTCCTCTGGAAAGATTTGGGATTAAACCATCCCAAGTGGGTTTTTGGCCTCCCCTGGCGCCCGTTCCTCACTCCCCTCTGGGGTGATACAACCCTCAGAGTGCACCTGCTGGGAAAGAGTGGAAAAAGAGGGATTTTGGGGATTCTTGCTGTCACCCCATGCCCACAGTGTCGCCCTCTGCTCTCTTGCAGCACAAGAAATACGTCCTGGTGATGGTGGATCCCGACTCTCCCAACAGAGCCGACCCCCGGAACCGCTTCTGGAGGCACTGGCTGGTCACCGACATCCTGGTGAGTCCATCGGGGTCATTCCCAAGCATCCCGGGGAGGGCTGGATTCCCATGGAGAGCAAACTCCTCCCGGTGAAATCCCGGAGGACGAGTGTTTGCCAGAGAAATGTAAATGGTGCCGGGCGTGTAGGTAGGGAAGAGCTTCCTCAGGCTATATAGAGCCAGGCTGGTCCAAAAATATTGCTGCTTGGGGTTTGGGCTTTTTTCCCCCCCCTCCTTCTCCTAAGGAAATGTTGAAAAAAAACTCCCAAAAAACACTTTGCCAACTCGCCACCACCGGTTTTCTCTGCAGAGACAACGCGTCCTTCCAAACAGCTCCTGCCGCCGGTTGGGTTTTGTGGTTAAAAAAAGTGGGTTTGGCGAAAATCTCAATTCCTTTTCTGGTTTTTAAGTTCTTGGGGGGATTAAAATGGTTTGAAATCGGTGAGAAAACACTGGGAAGAAATGAGTTTGGGATGAGCGGCGGCGCTTCCCAGCGCTGTGTCCACGGGACGAGTCCTTCCCCCTGTCCCGGCGTGTCGTGGCTTCGCTCCCAGAAATATTTTGGGGAAGCAGTTTGTTCCCCTCCCGCTTGCTTTTATCTCTTCGAAACACGAGATGCTGCAGTCCTAAATCAATCTAACTGATAATCTGGGTACTAAAGCCTAATTAAGATATCAATTAATTTGCAGCGTGCATTTAACAAGAAATATCGCGTCGTTCTCCTCTATTATTCTCTGAAATTACTGCTGAGGGCTCTTTGTACAGATACCTTAATTAGACTTTTTATTGTTAATGGGCATATTAAGCAAATTAAAACTGGATATTAATACTTTCCATGAATTCCATAATTGGCTGAAAAATAGGAAGCGTCGGGAATAATTGCGGGAATTTGTGTACAGGGCTTGGGGGTTTTTTGGGGGTTTTTTTGGTGCTGTTTTGTGTTTTAATCCTTCCCAGAAACCCTTCTGCATTTCTAACAACAGGGTCCTGGAAGTCTCTCATTAATTTTAATATTTACCAAACGCAAAGGAGCCCAAGCTCCTGGGTTTCCTTCTGCACACAGATCCTTCGGAGCCGTTCCCTCTTGCTAATTATTAAATTATTGAGGTTTTCCTTTTTTTTTCCCTTTTTTTTTTTTTTGGGGGGGGGGAGGGGGAGTATAAAATCCTTTAAGCGAAGAAGGGAAATGTGGGATTCAAACCTCCAGCACGAATGGAAGGTGGGGTTTTATTTCCCGGCGGTTTGTGATCTCGAAGGTCAAAAATTCCGTGTCAGGCCATGCAAGAGGGCGGGAAAAAGGAGATTTTTGGGAAGGGAAAAGGGTTTTCCCCATCTGCCAGGGATGGGGCTGATCCCAACTATTCCTCAAGCTTTCTTATCACAAGATAAATACATTTATAAATATAAACACACATATCCGAGCAGGGATTTGGCCTCGATGCTCCTGATGGTCCCTTCCAACGTGAGACGCTCCCTGATTCCATGGAATATTCTATATAAAACATATATATTGATATGATCCCTATAATGATGGGATAAATATATCCCCTCTATCCCCGTGGGTGTGTGTATGTGTATCTCTCCTCTACACACACAGCAATGCGTCTAAATCCCCCAAATCCCACAAAATGCACAAGAAACCGCCAAAAATCAGCCACGTTCTGGCAGGACACCACGACAGAACCACCTCGGCTCGGTCCCCACGGCTGGGGGTGCAGTGGGGGGGGATCCTGGTGTGTCCCACCGGGGCTGCAGGCGGAGTTTTCCCGATCCCCCAGCCCCAAAGGCGGGTGCGGAGCCGGCGGGCTCAGCCACATGGTGTCTCGTTGAGATGCAGATCCTCGGGGGGGATATGGAAGTCTTGGCTCCGAGGAGCTTCAGCTGACAGGCTTATTTGCACACTGGCTCTAAAATAACCGTGTAGGCTTTACATGACACCTTCTGTTGCTTTGGTGCAGAGAGGGGCTTGCAAGTGCCTTTCTCCGGGAGGGACAGGGTGGCCGGCGCCGTGCCGGGGGGCAGGCGGAGCCCCCGTGCCCACCAGCGCCCTGGTGTCACCCCGGCATCACCCAGCATCACCCCAGCACCGAGCCAGCGTCATGCCAGTATCGCCCAGCAGTGCCCAGCAGTGCTTGGGTGTCACCCCAGTTATCATCCCAGCGTT
Organism: Corvus cornix cornix; assembly: GCF_000738735.6. Lineage (NCBI taxonomy): Eukaryota > Metazoa > Chordata > Aves > Passeriformes > Corvidae > Corvus > Corvus cornix. The sequence continues at coordinate 1,866,175 of NC_046351.1, read as the reverse complement.
GCCTGGCCAGCACCGCTCGGGTATCACCCCAGCATCGTCCAGCAGTGCTTGGGTATCACCCCAGGATCACCCCAGCGTCGCCCAGCATCACCTGGGTATCACCCCAGCATCACCCAGCGTCAGCCCAGTATCACCCAGCATCAATTCAGCATCACCCAGCATCCCTTGGGTACCACCCCAGTATCACCCAGCATCACCCAGCATCACCCAGCATCACCCAGCATCCCTTGGGTACCACCCCAGTATCACCCAGCATCACCCAGCATCACCCAGCATCACCCAGCATCACCCAGCATCACCCAGCATCCCTTGGGTACCACCCCAGTATCACCCAGCATTGCCCAGCATCGCCCAGCATCACCCAGCATCCCTTGGGTACCACCCCAGCATCACCCCAGCGTTGCCGATCGTCACCCCAGCACTGAGCCAGCATCATCCCAGTATTTCCCAGCATCATCCCAGCATCATCCCAGCATCCCCCAGCGTCACTCCAGCATCGCCCAGCAGTGATTGGGTATCACTCCAGCACTGCCCAGCATCCCTTGGGTATCACCCAGTATCACCCAGCATCACTTCATTATCACCCCAGTATCACCCAGCATCACCCAGTATCACCCCAGCACCAACCCAGCACCACTGGGTATTGCCCTGGCTCTGCCCCAGTATCGCATGGGTGTTGCCTTGGGTATCACCCCAATATCCCTTAGGTTTGGCCTGGCATCCTCTCAGCATCCCTTGCCACAGCATCCCTCCAGCATCCCCCCAGCATCCCTTGGGTACCACCCCAGCACCCCCCTGGCATCCCTTGGGTATCACCCTGGCATCACTTTGGTATCACCCCAGCATCCCTTGGGTACCACCCCAGCATCCCTCCAGCATCCCCTCAGCATCCCTTGGGTACCACCCCAGCATCCCTCCAGCATCCCTCCAGCATCCCTTGGGTACCACCCCAGCATCCCTCCAGCATCCCCTCAGCATTGCTTGGGTGTCACCCCAGCATCCCTCCAGCATCCCTCCAGCATCTCACCAGCATCACTTGGGTACCACCCCAGCATCCCCCCAGCATCCCTTGGGTACCACCCCAGCATCCCCCCAGCATCCCTTGGGTATCACCCCAGAATCCCCCCAGCATCACTTGGGTACCACCCTGGCATCACTTTGGTATCACCCCAGCCTCCCTCCAGCATCCCTTGGGAACCATCCCAGCATCCCCCCAGCATCCCTTGGGTACCCCCCTGGCATCCCTTGGGTGTTACCCCAGCATCCCCCCAGCATCCCATGGGTACCACCCCAGCATCCCTCCTGCATCCCTTGGATACCACCCTGGCATCACTTTGGTATCACCCCAGCCTCCCCCCGGCATCCCTTGCGTGTCGCCCTGGCATCCCTCCGGCATCACCCAGGCTTTGCCATCCCCCGGTTTGGAGGGAAGCGGCACCAGCAGCACTAGATGCCACTCCTGGGTGCTGCAGTACTTTGGCACGCCACCAGCTTTGGGGTTTGGCTCGGGATTTGCTCTCCCAGGTGGGTTTTCGGGATGGAACATCCCATCCCCTCGGCACCGCTCGCCGCTCCTTATCTGCCGCTGCTCCGGCGCCGCTCCGATTGTCAAACACGAGAGATGCTTTCACTCCTATTCAAAATAATTTAAATAAAAATGTTGCTACAAAGTGGAATAATATCTTTTGATGAATGTTTTTAAAGCCCTTTAGGTTTTCATGGTAATTTGCAGTGTAAAATTATTTAGAGATAAGAGCCAAATTAGCTCTTATAGGCGGAGGTCGATATGTCCCGTTATCCATGGAAGCAGTGTTTAAATATAATCAGCCTTTACTCTAATGCAGCATAATTGTTCATTTGAAATAGCTTTTTTTTTTCCCTTTTTTTTTTTTTTTACTCCATTCAATGAGTCATTAAAATATTCAAAGGATAATGCAGTGAATTGGAAATGAATTTATCACATTATCCTGTACATACTGTAGAGCATCAGGTAACCAGGCAAGAGTCAGAACCGGTTTACAGCGAATCCCTGGTAAACAAGGTTTTCCATTTTGTATTCAGTGGGGAAAGGAAAAGAAGGGAGAAAATACTGCCCTTCAAATGGAAAGCTTTCCGTCTTTATTCCCCCTCCTCGGGGAGGAGGAAGGGGGAGGGCGAGAGCAGCGAATTTGTACTCCACCAAAAGCCTCGCCGCTTTAACTTTATTTTTATCAAAATATGTTTGTAACAGAAAGTCGTTATGGAAACGGGTTCTGCCAGCCGGGAGAAATCCTGCGCCAGGCTGGAGCCGAGCGGGACCCGCCGGGGGCTGCTGCTGCCGGCACCACTCAGATCACCCAAAAACCCCTTCCCAGGGCAGGCCTCGGGGGAAACTGAGGCACGGAGCTGCCACAGCCAGCTCTGGGGTTGGATATGGGAAGTGCATCCAACGTTTTTGAAGGAAAACCATTCCCACCCATCGCCCATCCCGGCTTTCCCCCCGCTGTGGGTGCAGCTCCAACCCCTCCCATGGCTTTGTAGGGCGGAGTGGGGATCCCATGGGTGGGGACTGGCGCATTTGGGTGCCGAGGGATGGTGGCACCGCTGTCCCCAGAGGTGCTGGCAGCAGCGCTGGCCTTCCCCGGCGGTGGCCGCGTCTGTCACGGCGCTCGGCGCCACCGTTGATAAACAGGCTCCGGGTTGCAAGTGTCACCATAGAAACAGGTGCTGTCTTAAGCAAACAAGGGCTTTATTAACCTTAAAAATTATGAGGTTTTTGCACAAGGAAAGGATGGAAATGGAGCTGCGGGGGGCAGGCTGCTCGCCTGTGCCCGTGGCCCCGTCCCCCGTCCTTGTCCCCATCCCAAAGGGACGTGTGCTCTGCGGGAAACTTTTCCTCTGTAGAACGTGGAATGCGGCTCCAGCTTATCTGGAATGCTTGGCTTTATCAAAAATCAGAGAGATTGGCTGTTAATTGCTGGCTGCTGTCCCTCCTGCTGCTCGGCCGCTGGGTGAAGAGTTGTAGGGACACCTTGGGGACGCTTTTGCAGAGCGCTCGTGATCCAGGTGCATTCAGCATCCCAGCAGGAGAAAAACCTTGTCAGGGCAAGGAATGATTTTTAATCATTAATTGATGCCAGAGGGCAAAAATAAATCAGCTTTTGAGTACCCTGCAGGCAGGAGGATTCCACATATTGGGAGATACTGGAGGTGCTGGGGCAGCTTTCCTTGGCTGTGCCGTGCAGGATCCATGAATCCCACGGATCCGTGGCATCGTGGGATCACTGATCCCCGCCTCACTGCGGGGGAGAAGGGGCAGCTGTAGGAGTTGGTGCCCGGGTATTGTTCCTCCTCGCTGGAGCCCTCTCGACTCCCCTTTTTGGTGATGAAACCGAGGGTTTGAAAGGGAAAGAACAGAGGGAAATGTTGGTTTAATTGATGACTTGGCTCCTCGGAATACTCAGTTCCCTGGTGTGAGTTTCTGTTGCTGCTCGTTAATGAAGCCTTTATTAATAAAAGAAATCAAAAAAAAAACCCCAAATAAGTAAAGAGGCTGCTGCTCAGGGGAAGTTTTCTTCACGCTCCAAGCTTCTATGGAAGGAATTCTTCCCTGTGAGGGTGGTGGGGCCCTGGAATGGAATTCCAAGAGAAGCTGTGGCTGCCCCTGGATCCCTGGAAGTGCCCAAGGCCAGGTTGGAGCAGCCCGGGACAGTGGGAGGTGTCCCTGGGCATGGCAGGGGGTGGCACTGGATGGGCTTTAAATCCCTTCCCACCCAAACCACTCTTGATTCCATGAATTTCTCATCCTGAGGAATGTGTGAAAGGAGATTCTGTGCCTGGGAGGAAGTTAGAGACAGGTGGGGGTCGGTTTCTTCTCCCAGGTAACAATGACAGGACAAAAGTTGCGCCAGGAGAGGTTTAGGTTGGATATTGGGAAGATTTCTTCCCTGTAAAGGTTGCCCAGCCCGGGGCAGCGCTGGGGTCGCTTTTCCAGCAGGGATTTCAAAGCCGTGTGGATGTGGCACTTGGGGACAGGGTTTGGTGCTGGCCCTGGCGGTGCTGGGGGAGTGGTTGGACTCAGAGGGCTTTTCCAACCCAAACAATTCCATGATTCCATGATTCCATGATTCTATCAATCCCGGGGGGCTCTGTCCAGCAGCAAGTTGTGTTCCGGGATGCCAGAGGGTTGATCCCACTGCTACATCCCTGCAAATCCCGGCATTCCCGCCCCGCAGGAGCTGCTGCCGCGCTCCCTGCTCGGCTTTGTGCTCACCTGGAGTGTAATTAATGCTCCCGGGTAATTACACTCCCAGAGCTCCTGGAGAGAGCTGTCACCGAGCAATTCCCGCTGGGACAGCAGGAGCTGGAAGCACCCTGGGGACCAGCAACAGCTCTGCTGAATTTTGGGAATGCCCATCCCACAGCCGGGATGCAGCAGAGACAGGGAAGACAGAGCGTGTTGGCTGCATCCTTTTTGGGGCAGGAAAAGGGGGAAAGCATCCCAAAATCTCCTTCCCTCCTCCACGTGCTCCGCGCTGGGGAGGGCAGGGCCGGCCTGGCACTCATGGCCAGGGCTTCAACCCCGGCTCGTCCCTGGGAATGCCGCTCCCTCCTCCCACCCCGGGAGCCGCGGGGTGACAGGCTCGGCACAGAGGTGCATGAGAGGATTATTGTCACCATTACAGTGCCACGGATGCTCGATTTATCCACATCCCAGCCTTGTCCCGCGGGTGATCCTGACCCTGCCATTCCCAAGGGATGAATTCAGGGTGAAGCCACAGCGCTGAAGCGTTCAGCACCCAGAAACCCGCCAGGTTTTGGGGTTATTTGGGATTTTAACAAGTGCCAGTCACGCTGGCCTGGAGTTGCTCCCTCTGCTCGTTATCCAGGGATCGTTATCCAGATGGGAATTCAGGTTTTTTTTCCCCTCGGTGCTTGTGTTTCATTTAACACGCAGAGGCTACTAATTTGTCACAATTCAATAAAGCCGAGGTTACAAACACTCTGGCTGCTGTTTATTTAAACGACGGTTTGTTAATTAGCTCCTCTTAACGAGGAGAGAATAAATCAGATAAAACCTACCAAAAAACGGCAGGGAGAGATTTCGCAGATTAATTTTGTTTTCCAGCTGAAGTATTCCTGGCAGCCAAGCTCCCAGTTCCACCCCAAGCTGCTTCCCTGTGCGGGTACAGGTGTGCGAGGTGTATGAGGAGCGTCGTGGCCCTGGGATGATGCTCGGCCTCGTGGCGTTTCGCTCACCAAGGGTCCAAAAAGAACTTTTCCAGCTCTTTTCTGGCTCTTTTCTGGCTTTTTTTCTGCTGTTGGGCTCTGTCTCTCCAACGTGGTCACGGTAGGGGTGACCCTCTGGCTGTTCAGTTTTCCCTGTGTTTAATCTAAGGGAGTTTGGGATGGAAACAAAAATCAGAAGGTGAATAAAGTTGTGCTGATGCAGTTGGGAGTTCAGGGAAGGTTTATCCACCACCATCAGCCAGTGCCGAGCTCCGATTCCATCGCTGGATCCACGCGGAGCCCTCGGCTCCTGTCACCAACCTGCCCTGCCACCTTGGGAATATTTCATTTACAGCCTATAAAACTTGTCCGGGGATGGGATTTCCTACAAACTCTCGCCTGCGTCCCCTATTTCGGGATACTTGTGAGCATCCAGGGACCTCAGGAGCATCCTGGTGGCCGCGGTGGTGGCCAGAGGAGAGCGCTGGAGCTGGGGGTACCTCGCGGAAGAGACACCGATCAATGATTAATCGGGCGTGTGTGGTTGTGTGGGAGCGATTTGTGTTGGAGGAGGGAACTCCTACAGCACCCCGGTCATGAATCATTTGAAGAGCAAATTTGTGCAGTTACCAAGGGAACGGAAGAAAGGAAGGGACTTCCCTTTGCCGAAATGACTCGCGCTCTGATGCGGCTGAGAAAATCGCTCCAAAAAAAAAAATTAAAAAAAAAAAAAAAGGGAAAGGGGAAAAAAAAAGAGTCGAAGCTGTGACTAAGCAGCAGAAGTTATGTAAAGTGCTCGCTGGGAAGTGCAGGGGAGGGACAGCACATCCTGCCGCTGCCCACGGCGGGGGCGGGGGGCGGCCGCCGGCCCCCTTCTCGCCTCCCCGGGGAGCGGGGGCGAAGCCGCCGGCTGGGCTGGGCCCGCTCCCGCCTCTTGCCCTGACTCCTAAAGCCGCTTTAAAAGGTTGGGGAAGAGCTCCGGTGTCCCCGAGGAGTGGGGCAGTGTCCCCGGGCCGGGAGCGCCGTGTGCCTCCGTGTCACCCTCGGCTGCGTCCCCCAGGGAGTTGGTGCCGCAGGCAGCGGTGCGGCAGGAAAAGCCCCGGCTCCGGCCGAGAGGGGCAGTTTTGGGGTGCTTGGGGCCCCGCGTGCGCTGTGCATCACCCTCATCTGGCTGGGTGCGTGGAGCTGGGCTTTTTCCTTAAGGAATGGGAGGATGTGGGAAGTGATCTTTGCACGGGGCGATGATCTCGGAGTGGCCAATTTGTCACGTCTCTGTCAGGACTGGGCTCGTGGCCGAGGGTGGGATCCTCTGCTCTGCTCCCCAGGTGAGGGCCAGGTACTCATTTTGGGGCTCAGCATCCAAATTGAACGCTACTCGCCCAAATTTAGGGCTGCTCATCCAAAGGGCGCAAAAGCACCAACCGCCCCTCCACGGCAGGAGACGCGCGGGGCACCTTAAAACCCCAGGAATGTGGTTTCCCTCGGAAAAATTACCCTGGGGCTGTGCAAGGCAGAGCAGCAAAGGCTGCGGCAGCAGCGAGATCCGCAGCAGAGGCAGAGGCAGCGGCGGCGGCGGCCTCGCCGCGGCGCCCCAGCCACGCCGGAAAGATGCTTGGGATCTTTCCAACTTCCGCCCGGGAGCCCCCGAGCCCGGCGGGGAGCCGCAATATCTCCCGAAAAGGGAATGCAGAGGCAGCTGCACGGTGAAGGAAAACCCTCTGCCTGCCCTCCCCTGGTGCCACAGACACCCGGTGTCTGAGCGATTAGTCACCGCCGAGGCTTCCCTCCTCCACAGCAGAGCCTGTCCCCCCACACAGGGAGCCAGCGGAATGCTTAATTGGAGTTCCTCACACCTACCCGGGGGTAGCCTGAAACGAAGTGACAGCGCCGAGCAAAGCGCTGGAGTCAGACCCCGGGAGCTGCGGGTTGCTATGGAGTCCCCGGGTTCGGATTTGAGGAGGAAAGGAAAGGAATTGTGTGGATGGGTAGAGGTGGGGGTCCCGACGGCAAAGCTGCGGGTGCTGCCGGGATGATCCCGTGGGATGGGGAAGGTGCGGGGTTGGTCCTTGAGGGGTTCTGCTCCTTTGATGGGATGCTGGGCCCTAAAAAGGTGTTTTGCGCCCCATAAAACTGTCAGGATTTGGGATTGATGAGAAACTCCATAAAGCTTTTGCATCCTGTGTATGGCAGGGGCAGGGGAGCTCATCCCTGAATTCTGGGTATGGCAGGGGCAGGGGAACTCATCCCTGAATTCTGGGTACGGCAGGGAAGCTCACCCCTGATCCCGTGTATGGGAAAGGGTAAGAAAACTCATTCCTTCTTTCTGCAGTATGGGAACGGGTCAGGGAAGCTCATCCCTGAATCCTGTGAATGGGGAAGAGGGTAAGGAAGCTGATCCCTGCATCCCGTGTTTGGGAAGGGGTGGGGAAAACTCATCCCTTCACTCTGCAGCACGGGAAGGGGGCAGGGATCCCTGCATCCTTCCTGAGCGAAGCTCAGCGTGGCAGGGAGCATCCCACGGGATCCGGGCAAGGCTTTTCCTTCCCGATGAGTTTTGGAATTGTCTCAGGTGCATCAGGAAAGCCCCCGGTGACTGTGTCCCAGGGGTGGGAAGTCTGTCCCGGGGTGGGAAGTCTGTCCCAGGGGATGGCAGGACAGTCCCCACAGCCTGGGTCCGGAGGCAGCAGGGCTGGAGTTGGACCAAGGGATTCATGGATTCATTTTCCTGCCTGAAATTCCCAGGGAGGATTTTAAGCCCTTTAAAACCAGATCCTCCTCCCAGTGGGGCCAAGCACCACGGCTTGGTTTGATCAGCCAAGGGGACAGAGCAGCACTGGGACCCCCCCTAAATGCCCCATGTCACCCCCTCTCATAGCAGCCCATCACCTTCATCTTCCTCCAAAAAATGTTTGGGCTCAACTTCCAGGTGGGTTTTTTTGTCTCAAAGGTGGAGAGTGAGGTCCCAGGACGTGAGTCCCCACCAGTGCCCCTCACGTGGGGGAGCCTGGACATTTGCTTTCCTTCAGGAGAAGGAAATTACGGCTTCATTCCCGTCAGGAGCAACTTCTTTTCCCCAAAACAGAGCAGGAAAACAGGATATCGTTTGTGGTTTCATGAAAAAGTCATCTTCTTTTTTTTTTTTTTTTTTTTTATTCTCGTCACTTTAGGTTCTATTTAAAATTTGGGTATTCTGAGATGGAAAGTTATTTCAAAAGGGCAAAAACACGTCAAGCTCCAGAAAACGGTGAAATCAGCTCCATGGTGGCTTTTTTTTAATTTTTTTTTTTTTCGGAAGCACAGTTCTTCCCCAAAACTCCCCCAGTGCAGGATCCAGCCCCATCCTGCTGCATCCTCAAGGAGCATCCCGGTACCAAAATGCCATTTTCCACCCCAATCTCTCCCCCAGCTGATGGCCTGGGTGTATTCCTGGGGGATTTTCCACCCTGCGGAGCTTCTCCGTTGCCTTGAGCCCGACCCCAAACCCGCGGGGGTGGGAAGGGACGATGGTTGCAGCCCCATTGATCGCTGCCCCGGCTACAGGGCCCCTCATCGATAAGGCATCGACTCTCACGGGGCACTCACATCTTAAAAAGATCATCTGGAAGCGAGAGCTTTCGCTTCTCAGTGATTAATTAGTGTCTTGTAAACGACTCGGAAAGGACGTGGCCGGGAAATGCGAGAGCAATTAAATCCGCAGTGCCCCAACGCCTCCGACCCCTCGCCCGACACATCGATCTCCCTCGGCAGCCTCTGGGGTGGGTTGAGCCGGGATCGGATCCCCCAGGCAGTGGGGAAAATGACTTTTCCCGGGCTGGGAAGTGCTTCTGGCTCTCGGTGCAGGCGCAGCGGCCGGCTCGGCGCTCCCCTGCCAAACGCGATGGGTTCATTCCCTGCTGTTCCTGAACGAGAGCGATGGAACAAGGTAGGAGAGCGAGGGAAAACCCTCCGCTGGCTTCCCTTGATGAACTGAGCTAATTTCTCTCTTAATGGTTAGCTCCGGAGCTGAATGTGAGGCTTTCCTCCTGCACAGCAAACCCTCTCCCACACACAGACAAATAGGCTGAATATTTAATTGGAATTCCTCACACCTACAGGGTAAAGCCTTGTCAGTAGAAATAGAGCCCATCGCCAGCTGGCATCCCCGCACGCCACCCACCTTCGCTCGGAAAAAGAAATCCCTCCCCGTCCTCCCCCCTTTTCCGCACACCCACGGCCCCCCCCACCCCGCCCCAACCGCGGCAGGATCTGCCCCCCGCTCCCGGGGTGCCCCCTCCGGGATGGGGATGCCGTGGGAGGGTGCCCGGGCAGCACCCGGCCCAACAGCTTCTCCCAGGAGAAGATTCCCGCGGCCCATCCGCTGTCGGGCGCTGCCCAGGCCGGAGCAGCCCCACGGGGATGGCCCAGGGAACCCCCCCTGGCAAAGTGGGGACCCCAGCGCGGTGCCAGGCTGGCGGCAGGGGACCGGGAGCACCAGAGGGCACTGCCGGGCTGTCCATCCGTGCCATCCCAGAGGGGTGAAACGCCGGGAGAAGCATATCCCAACCCTCCGGAGCATGGTGGCTGGCAGAGGGGTGTGGAATCCCCCTGTTTGCCAGCCCTGGAGCCTCCCAGGTGGCAAAACCGAAGCGTGCACTCCCAAAAATGACTCTCCCTCCTGCGCCCGCGCTGTCCTGGCCGCTGCGGGATGTGATCCATGCGGGAGCACTGCCATGGAGCTGATGGGATGCGGGAGCTGAAGCGCTGCCCACCAGGTGCCCCCCTTGGGGAGGGTTCTGGGGTCTCCCTTGGGGTTGCAGGTG